>NC_056743.1:237320114-237615114 GCF_019279795.1 Protopterus annectens | reverse complement strand
ACTTCATATCCTTCAAAACATATATGCTAACACAAATTGGGGTATTTTAGCAACGTTCTAAATTTATAAGAGCAATATTTAAAATTTGTCCCTATTTTTGGGCCTTTGTTCCCCCATTATTTTAGGCTTTGTCCAGATTTCTTGTCCTAAGAGAGTGAGAGGTATGTTACATGACAGAACCATATCCATTAATATTTTATCATTTTAGATATTCCCTTAATTCTATCTGAGTTTTACTATTACTGTTTCTATTACTATTTTAACCCTGCAGTTCTGGAAAATTTTAGTCAAGTTTCTTACATCAGTATGCAGTCTGCACAAATTAGTGGTCATTTCTCTAACAACTGATGAGACATCCTTACCTTTTAAAGAGGAACTCCATATAGGCTCGCTAAAGATATATAAATTTCATTTCCATTCACAAAATACACCTGTGCAGTATTATATGACGCATCACACCTGTGCAGTCTTATATGACGCATCACACATGTGCAGTCTTATATGATGCATCATTTTCTAGCACAGCACAGTGTCACTTTAACAAGTTAGATAATAAATTTCATGTGAACACCAATTAAAGCTTATTAAACTATTAAGACTCCATGTTTTCACCCACTGTGGAGATACAATGCCATGAAACAGCCAACTAAATAAAATGTCCAGCACCCCTCTAGATAATCCCCCTCTCACCCTAAAATCATTGTGTTCCACGTGTACTTTTCATCTTCTCTACTCAGAGCCATACTGTTTGCAAAGAACCTCAGTGCTAGAACTCCTTTACTGGCTCTGTGTCTTTCTGCATTTTCCTACACCTTCATAAAACACATATTTTACTGCTTCCTATTCGACTTCATCCTTGCCCTGTTTTATAGAATACTAGTAGTTTCCCCATTTGCATTGCAGGGGCACAATTTTCTTCCTGTTTTTCACCTCTGATTTTATTTTCTAGAACTTTAGAAACCATTTCCTTAAGGCACACTTAATTCTACTGTCTGTCCTTCCCTTTCAGTGTTGACTAATGAAGTTATCAGTTACTGTTTTCATTTCCTATTCTGATTCTGGATGAATACACTTCCCTTCCAGTCCCTTGCTACTGCAGAAAGACCATGACATCACATCAAGACATCACATCAAGACATCAGGTCGATTAGCATTAACAAAGTATAAATTTCATCTTTGTTTCCTGTTCTGTATGTATGCAACATTTACTGTCTGATGTTTCTTTGGTCTCATGAGTGACAAAAAAAAAAAAAGCACCTATGCAGGGAGCAAAGCTGCTGGCCCCCTATATTATGCCATCATCTGTTCAGTTCCCTGGAACATTGCAACATTTTGTTCTCCCCACATCTCTTACTGCAGCCCTTCATCTCCTCCTCTCTCTCTATCTTCTCCCTGCTTTTCTCCTTTTCCTTAATTTGAGAACATTTACTCCGTGGGACCACTCTCTGCTGATCCATTTAGAGTCTCCTCTCCCTTGCCTTTTTATTCATTCATCACTCATGCAGATACAGATGATGCTTTCAGCCACTCTGAGCACACTTATGGTTTCTTTCAAACTCTTACAGGACTTGAACATCACCTTTCCTCTACATTGATGAGGAATGAAACTAACACTCCAGATGTTCAAATTGGTCCCAATTGCCAAAAACATCACATACAAATAAAACAAGAAGGAGCTAAAACATCTAAAAATGTATTACCCACTCTCCAAAAATGTCACATACAAATAAAACAAGCAGGGACTAAACATCGAAAAAATTAACATACAAATAAAACAAGCAGGGACCTTTCCTCTACATCCTGCTCCCAACAGCTGGGCTTAATGCATTGCCCCTCACCTTTTATAAAGGCCAGTCTTAAAAACGCTTGTAGCCTCTTTCATGCATAGTTTTTCCTGACCCAGAATCTTCCATGTTTCCCAATCGTATATTATTCATCGATCTAATTTAGGGACTCTGTTTTTGTTTCATATACCTGCTCCCCCTATTCTTGTCTCTCTCCCACATCCCTCCATGTATCTTGCCTTGATACTCCCTTCTTTGTTTCCAGCAAGATCTCTTCTCATTTTTTCCTTGCACATAGCCTGCCACTTGGAATTCTCCTTTTCTTACATTAGGAATCCACTTTCCATATCCACTTGTAACTCTCTCAACCTGGGAGCTTCTGGGTTAATTTAATGCTGAACTACATGCATACATTCTTTTAATGGTATTCAATCCATCCAGCATGGTGTTATCCTTCAGTTTCCTTTTGCCCATTTCATACCACACTCTTCCTTCAAGCCTAGTCAGCATCTTTAAAATTGCGCCTTTGATTGAGACTCTCACTTACAGTCCTAAATATGATGGTCTTTCCTTGTAGTTTTACTTATCTACCTGTCATCCATTTACTGTCTCCCAACGCTACCAACACTGTTTTCTTTTTGATACACTGTAACCTGGTAGTACTCCCAAACTCACCAGACACTCAGTATCACACTGAAGGACACTCTCTGATACTTCACCAACAAAATACAGTTGTCAGCCTGTAACTGAAAACATACCTTACCTAGATCTCTCTATTTCACCCTCCATGATGATAAATGCATCAAGGGTGGACACCTTTGTCTGGTCCTGATCAGGGCACTGTCTAACTCCTCTCTAATAAGCAGTATATGCGACTGATATGCACTTTCTTAAAACGCTCCTCTAACCCACTTCTCTACAGTGTCTCCTTTAGGAGTACATATCACACCATGTCAAAAGACGTTCATATATTGTACTGAATCAGTCCAGCATCTTTGTGTTTTTCTTGCTCTGCTCATTCAGGACTAGAAAATAACCCACACCAGAATACCCATCTAACCCATACCTCTTAACCCAAGAAATCTGGACTAAGCCTGCCATAATGAAAGTACAAATGCCAAAAATAGGGACAGACTTTAAGTATTGCTCTTATAATCTTAGAAAGTTGCTAGAATAACAGGGTATGTATTAAAATGGATTTTTCCAAAGGGTATGAAGTCTGAAACTCAAATGTACATTATTTACTAATTTCATTTCACAGATCATCCCTGTGATTTCTCAGAAAAACAAAACTTTTATGAGGAACATACTGAAATTTTGAGGCGAAAATCTGGGCAGTTGAGAGGAATGGTCTAACCTCCTTTTACACCCCCTTGCCCTTTTTTCAATAACATCAGGCTACAACTACTATATCCAGGCATCATGCATCTTATCCGCATTCATTATGATTTTAATATCAGCATGGATGACTGATGTAGGTCAATATCTGCCTAGTCTCTGTACCCCCCCCCCCCAATACTACTACTATTATGGCTTTCCTCCCCATAGTTGGATAAAACATTAAGTCATCTATGGTGATGTCTTCTCTCCATCTTTAAGAAATAATAAGAGTTCCACAGCATGAACAAAAACAAATTTACATTTTCCATAGCCATTTCAAACCTATCTAGCTAGCATTAGGCCAGCTAGGTCATACACTTGGGCAGTTGATGTATCAGTAGTGGAAATCATAAAAGTTCAGGTGTTTAGTCATAAACCTGAATAAATAATACCATCTTTATTCCACATTTTAATCCAAACCAGAATTTTGTGGTTCTTCAAAGCTGTGCATATTGCTTTCTGTCTGATTTAAATATTAAGGAAACATTAATTTTTTTCTGTGTACGTCTATAATGCTGTTGCAACATGTGGCATTGTTAAGCTAAGAAAGACTGATATTGTTTGGCTTTTAACCTAAAATGACAAAAAAACTACATTGTGATGTCTTCTAGTGTCTTCGTTAACTTTGGGTGTTTGGCAGGCCAACAGACTGCTGTGTTCATTGAGCATGTACAAATTTACATTATGAAATAAATGTGCACTTCTACCTGGTATGCCTTTTAGTACTGACATATTTTTGTCATTCTGTAGATTAAATAAATCCATCCACATCCCTTTTTCCCCAGTTTTGCACATGGAATCAGGGTGTCACATCAACAGTGATGATAATTTAGAGCCAATGTAAACTTCTTAATCTGTCCATCTTACAATGCCATGACTTGTATTCCTCTCCTCCCTTCTTCCGTCCACTGTCATTCCTTCTCTTCCTGTGTATGCCCTCCCTTTTATCCTACCTAATTCTTCCTCGGGAGCCCTAACCCTGAGCCTTCCTTCACCACCACATCAAACCACACCTTTCCATATTTCCTATTCCCATGTTCTATACCTTTGCCCAAGATAGATCCTTCTTATTTCTCCTGATTTTTTTCTCCACTCTATTTATCTGCCTCCATTATCCATAGTCCCTTACCCTTTTCAGTGTCTACAGATTTTCCTTACCTGACATGACACTGCCCCCTTCACTCTAACAGAATTGTAGCTTCATTTTCACTGCTAGACAGGCAATCTGAACACCCGTGTATACATTAGACAGGTACCCCAGGAAGTGTAGCAAGTAGAGGATTTACCTCCCTTCTTGAGAAGGCAATTTATTTAATACTTGTGGCAAATTTATGTGAACCCATCCAAACATCAAGACTTATCTTAAAAGAGGTTGAGGTGTTAGACCATTTAGCAAGCAAGTAAAGTTTGTTCCACAGGTAAGGAATTCTTTGGGTAATGAAACTATCCTTCCAGAAAGTCCTATTTATGCTATAAAGCAACCTTTGCAGTTTCATCCCTGGCAAAGGTAAATTACTTCTCTGAAATGCTCCTCTCCAATTGCACACTCCTCCACCCCTCTAAGTTCATTGTTTTCATCAACTGCTTTTCCTTCTGTTTCGTTCCTTTTTCTCATGTGGTCTACCGTTTCCTGCTTGTGTTTCCCTGTGATTACCCACTCTGCTTTTTCCTATCCTCATCTCTACTCACTGTAAACACATTGTAAAACAAACACAGTTTCTCACCATTAGGTTTATAGTCTGTGTTCTCCATTGTTATCCTTCTACTTCTCACCAAGCTGATAAACATCTACATCCCTTTAGCACTTCCTTACCCTCCCTCTGTAATTTTTTCTAACCTTAATTATGACCCATCTCTTCCCTACCTTCACACTATACTCATCAATATCATAACCTTCCACCTTGAATCTCACCCCACAGCCTTCAGCTGCCATCTTAACAGGATTGCCCTCCTCTTACATGCTGATTCATTAAAGTCACTGCCTCCTCTTGTGATATAGCTAGCCTGCCTTTTGCTTCTGCTACTTATTACTGCTACCATTGTTTCTTGTGCTAAAAACGACGTTAAAGTAAAATAAAATATCAAAAAGAGCATAAATAGAATAGAAAGCATAAATGTCAACCAAAGAATATCCTTACTGAGCAAGTAAAATCCCATGGAAAAAGGAATATATACACAGGCAAATTAACCAGGGTATACAAAACAAAGAACCACTGGAAACACAATATATATGTATTGTAGAGCTTTCAACATTTCCCTTTCCCCTTCTGGGGTGGCCTACACTTTTTTTTTTTTTTTACAATACTGCATCTCTTCTAAACATTGCTAAAAGGTGAAAGAAGGTGATCCTCTCCCCAAAGTTGGCTCCTGTACTTGTGCTGTAGGTTTCCATTGATGGGAAAATGAATGAAATCAAAACTAACAGGTGGGTGCTGATCATCGGCAGGTACAAAAGGAAAACATTTTAAGAAAAAAGTATTCTTTCTTTTGTAAACAAAAACAGTCTGTATTTCTAATTATAACAGAGGGACTGGCAGAAATACATTGGCCATTTCCACAAAGAATGTCATGGCTTTAAGAAGTTACCCGGGGTCAATGTTACAGACTGATAAAACCCTCAATATGACACAGATTACCAACGTTCAGCTTATGGCTCAGGCTGTGAAGAAGCTGGATGGGTGTGGTTGGGGGAGTAAGAAGCCAATACCAGCTATCCCATCCTTTGAGGAGGAAATAATAGTTATGGTTGGCAAGAAGAACTCAGCAAGCACTGAAGTGTAGCATTGACCTGGGATGTGGAAACACAGACACACACACACACACAGACACACACACACACACACACACACAGACACACAGACACACAGACACACACAGACACACACAGACACACAGACACACACAGACACACACAGACACACACAGACACACACAGACACACACAGACACACACAGACACACACACACAATTGGGAAGGCATTGCTGGTTCCTATGGTGAGGTAGGTGTCCATGTCAGTCAACAAAGGTAGGGTTAGGACCTTAATATAAAATGCTCTCACAGCCTGGATCAGTAGACTGAAATGATGACACAGACAGCTCTGTGGCTGGCTGTATGAAGGTTCCTTCCAGTCACCTCTTTTCCTCATGCTAGGGATTCCCCAATGCTGGAGTGATGAGTGAGAGCAATATTGACAAGAATGGTGTAATAATGAGCACGCATGCAAAGATAAAGGCTTTTAAAAGTCATTCATCTTTAAACTGAAGCAGTCTGTTTTCCTCTGATTATAACAAAGCGGGAACAGAATATGACCATTTCCACACTTCAAAACTCTACAAGTTAGCCTGCTTCTATGGCATGCAATGATAAAGTCCTGACTGTGACCTAGATGACCTATGTTTCTCAAGTGGCTCTTGTTCTGGAAGACCCTGGTGGAAGAGGGTGTGTGTAAGGGGCTGGCTTGGGCTCACTCATTCTCTGTGTTGGGGGGACAGGTTGGGCTACTGCAGTGGTGACATACAGGAGTATAAAGTATATGATGTACTGTATGGGTTGGCGTGCCAAGGTCTGCAGTGCTGACACATACAGGAGTATAAGGTATATGATGTGCCGTATGGGCTGAAGTGCCAATATCTGCAGTGGTGATGCATACAGGAGTATAAGGTATATAATGTGCTGCATGGGTTGGGGTGCCAAGGTCTGCAGTGGTGGCACATACAGGAGTATAAGGTATATGATGTGCCATATGGGTTGGAGTTCCAAGATTTGCAGTGGTGACGCAGGAGTAAAAGGTATATGATGTGCCATATGGGCTGGAGTGCCAAGATCTGCAGCGGTGACACATACAGGAGTATAAGGTATATGATGTGCCATATGGGCTGGAGTGCCAAGATCTGCAGTGATGACACATACAGGAGTATAAGGTATATGATGTGCCGTATGGGCTGAAGTGCCAATATCTGCAGTGGTGATGCATACAGGAGTATAAGGTATATAATGTGCTGCATGGGTTGGGGTGCCAAGGTCTGCAGTGGTGGCACATACAGGAGTATAAGGTATATGATGTGCCATATGGGTTGGAGTTCCAAGATTTGCAGTGGTGACGCAGGAGTAAAAGGTATATGATGTGCCATATGGGCTGGAGTGCCAAGATCTGCAGTGGTGACACATACAGGAGTATAAGGTATATGATGTGCCATGTGGGTTGGAGTGCCAAGATCTGCAGTGGTGACACATACAGGAGTATAAGGTATATGATGTGCCATATGGGCTGGAGTGCCAGGATCTGCAGTGATGACACATACAGGAGTATAAGGTATATAAAGTGTCATATGGGTTGCAGTGATTAGCATGCTGAACTGCAGCATGCCTCATGAAGCCACAGGACTCCGCATGGGTACAAGCTTACATGCATCCTCTGAAACACCACTGGGGGAGCATTATAGCTCTCAGGAGAGGCGAGAGGAGGTAGGTATATAAAACAAAAAATACACATTCCACAGCTTATGATGACCCATACTTAGAATTTGAGTCCTATCTCTATGGAGAACAAATGCAACAGTGGGTTCTCACATGAAAAGGGAATAGCCTCAATCATGATAAACAATGAATAGGTCTGTTGTACTCTCACCCAAAAGAGGTCCACTCACTCCTACCCCAATGCAGAATGAATGGGCCTGCCTTTTGCATTGAAGACAACAAATGGAACAGCTGGGGAACCAAGAGATGCCTTGATTATTATGTGGTAAATAGGGACCAAAAGTACTTAAAAATAAATAAAACCTGTATCTGTTGACATTAAAATATTGTCCCTGCTCTGTGGTTATTACCATGGTCTTTGATTAACAGGTTGTCACCTTTCCAGCAATATGCCAGGTGAAACAAGAATTCTACTAGAACCATATTCTCCATTTGGGAGATAAAACAGAGAAAACAATCCTTATAAGTAATAACACACCACTATGCTTTTGGACATTGAAGTACTCTGCTCTGTAGTAAGATAGATCACAATGACTACTGAAGTCAGTATGTATTAAAATGTATAAGATTTATTTTTAGTATAAATTAGGACAAATGAATAAATGTACTGCTTATTTTGGAATCTTCCGTAGCCAGATTCAGAAGTTGCACAAGCTGGAAGAAAACTAGCAAAATATTTTGAAGAAAAACTGAAGGAACTTTATCCTGACAAGGCATTTTTAAAGCAACATCGAGATAGCACAGAACAAGAAGAGACTGAAAATGCAGATAAGTGCGTAAATTCATTTGGTTTCTTGTGGCCTTTACATGATCAAGAACATGTAAAACCAAAGAAAAGACGACGCCATTCTGCGCATCAAAAAACTAAAGACCCAAGTTATAATCCAGGTGCTTCTTAAATATCTTTGCATGAGTGAAATGAGAGTAATACATACATTCTTATCCCTTTTTATGACTTGTATTATGATATCATTAGCAACACCTATTTATAAAAATAACACTTTAAGAGATATAACAAGCTAGTGTTCCTTTTTTTTTTAAAGATATATTTCTTTAGGAACATTTGCTTTTTCCTTACAATAGTCGCTATTTTTGCAAATTCCAGTTCATCAAAATGTAAAGAAGATAAACATAGTGCAATATTTTAACAGTAATGGGAACATAGTTCCCTGTGCTTGGATTTCCTACTGCATTGCATTTTCAGGTCTGTTATTTAGTTTGAATTTTTTTTTCATTTTATATACCAGGAAATTAACTGGTCATCATGGCCCCTTTTAGTTACAACCTAAACCACAAGGTTAAGAATAAGGATAAAATGTTGACAGCTTTTAGAGCATTATGTTAACAAGTAGAACAGAACCAGAGTGCTCAGAGAAGCTTATGCAATTACAAGGAAAACATACAAACTCCCCACGGGCAGTGACCAGCAGTCAGGATTGAACCCTGACCCCAAGAGGTAGGAGGCAGAGACATTAACCACGTAGGCACCATGCATTCATTGGCAGTGTTTGAAAAATTGGAAGTAATTTGTCTTTAAAGTTATCATTTTCTGTTAATGTTTAAAACAATGGTAGTTTATAACAAAGTTTACATTTTAAGGTCTACCTAGTAAATGAGATTAAAGTGCATTTACTTATCTTTAGTTTGATAATATTCATGTAATCTGCTGAGTGACTGAAGTTGCACATTTTCTTCAAACAAAACTAAGGTATATAACTGCTAAAACGTTATGAAATATAGTATATATCTTTCTTTTTCTATTAAATTAAAAAATAATGTCCATCTTGAAAATATATATGCATAATGTATCCAGCAACAAGAAGCATACTAGAATGAAACTTTTTTCCATGTATTGTATAATTCACGTTTCAGCATCAAGGTCCTTAATCAGAAATTTACCATCTTAAACAGTTCACCTTCTTGAATCCCACTTAGTATTGGGTACGAATATTCCATCCTAGTAATGGGTATGAATATTCCATCCTAGTAATACTACTAAACCATAGATGAGTTCTAATTATGAGTTACTTCATAAAACAACTTTTACATTCTTCTCATAGCTGGAGTAATTATATAATGTATGCAAAATGCATACAGTCAATTGGGAAATTGGGAAAATGAATTTAAACAACTGAATCTTTTAATGTATTTTTTTATGTTAACCTCACAATGATTTAACAGTTTGAGCTTCAAAAATATCTTTACAGATATGACTAAAAAATGGCTGTTGTCAAAATTTAGATCTTGAAGGATGCAATACTTAGGATATATACATTAATTTTGTTAATTAACAGGCAGCAAGGATGCTTTCTTAAAAAGCTGCACTTCAGAATCATTCTACAATACTTTGTGTACGAGTTTGTTTCTCTGTTCTCCACTTTCACATAGAAAAAAAAGATTTTATCATGTGCCATTTACAATATATTCCTTAATGCATATGTTATACTTTTTTATAGGTTCATTGGTTTATTGGTAAGGTCTAGGCTAGCTACCCTTGTGGGCCATTTTAAGTCTAGCCAGTTTCCCTTTGCGTGCTCAAATTAAGCTATCCCATTTGTTTGGAGGCTGCCCTTATCCATTCCATGGTCGATAATTATATAATACCTTCAATGAGAATCATTAGTCATACTACAAATATTTGAGGAGACCCAATGCATGGGATAAAGCATTTATGTGCTGCCTCTGTCCATTAGTAGTACAGGGGGCAGTCTTGGGGTAAATATTCTTTTTCCCATCCACAGAGCCAAGTTGAGCTTGAATATGGAAAGGGATAAACTTTGTTTTATGTGGATGGGGAGTCTGTTCCGGAGGAGCAGTATCCTCTGCGAGATATACCGGTCCCTCCAAACCATTCTGTTGATTTTACAGAAGAGGTTTAGATCCCTAGACCAAGTATTTCTGATGTCATTTGACATGCTGATTTGTAGTAAATCCAACAGTATTCGGTTGGAAAATGCCTTATACGACAGACACAGGTCACCTCTTAGCAGTCTGTAAGATACCGAGTATAGTGGGAGTGCTTAGAGTCGGTCATATAGGACATGTTGTTTAAGCCTTTTATCCTTTTATTAAGGTATCTGTGTGGCATTTCAGTTGTTACATGTGTCTGAACGGATTCACTATACAATCTCAAAATACTGAAATATCGAATTTCAGTATGTCGAGACTAAATAGTGGAAAGTGCAGTTACGCGAAACTGCACTATGTCAAATGTGGAAATGTCGAATCTGCTGTCATGGTGTTGCGTTTGTGATGTGTGGTGCGGTTTGTGGATTTATCTAGGGTTTCAGGTAAATGGTGTTTGTGTAAGGGTAATGGGTAGGGATTTTAGTGTGTGCGAGTGTGTGTAGTGGTGTTTTTTGTGTGTCTAGTGTGACCTCAAAGTTAGAATATATAAGTATGGGGGTGTGGGGGGGTGCAGCCCCTGTGCTTATAGGTAGGGTAGGTGGGTTTGTGTGTTATGTTGTGTTTGTGTGTGTTATGTTTATTTTAGTGTAGTTAGGTTAGGTGTGTGTGTGTGTGTGTGTGTGTGTGTGTGTGTGTGTGTGTGTGTGTGTGTGTGTGTGTGTGTGTGTGTGTGTGTGTGTGTGTGTGCGTGTGTGTGAATGGTTGTGATTGTGCTGCTTGCGGTTTTGGGTTTTCAGGTATGTGGGTTTTCCACTATTCAGTCTCAAAATACTGAAATTCAACATTTCAGTATTTCGAGTATGTATAGTGAATCCGTCTGAACAGACACATGCCAATAGGGCATCATATTCAGTAAATAATCTAATGAGAGCTGAGTAAAGGGAACAATGACATTCTTAGATCTAGACAAAATCCCTTTGCTTAAAAGCTATGCGATATAAAAGGACTTTCTTACAACAGTGGATACATATTGGTCAAAAGTTAGGTCATTGACTACATTTGTTCTCAAATCCCTAATAGCTGGGTCAACTGTTAGGGGCACATCCTCATTAACTAGGTTATAATGGGAGTTTGACCAAGTAACTTCAATCCAAGACATTATTTCAAACTAAAATACTATGCATTTCTTCTGTTCTGTTGCTGATACCCAAGTAAGAGACATAGTGATTTTGACCAGAAAATATATTGGCTCTAGTATATCCAGTTATCTGTAATGATAAAAGAAAACTGTTTAAGTGAAATGTCTCTTTCCTGTTTCTGTAACTTCATTTATCTGCTGGTAGAGTTACAAAAACACAGTAGATAAATACACAAGAATCATATCAATGACAGTTCTCTGCAAGGTAAAGGTAATTCCATTTAGAAACATCTTTTGCCAGTGTGACTTTACATGACATCTCCTACTTATTCAAAGTTAGTTTCAACCATAGCTCGCAAACTTCTTCCATATGAATTCTAATTGTCTGTCTTCACATGTATAAAATCCCAATAAATACATAAACAAAGAATTAAAAACGGTTATCTGCCACTACATATCTTTCAGCTAATAATTAGAAAAGTTAACATGAAAAAATGCTAACCTAAATTGTAACTTGGAATAGTGAGCTTTTGTGAGACAGCCCTTCTTTTATGATGTTGCAACTGCTGTTAAGTTTGTTAAGTTACAGTTACACTGCCAATACAGTTTTTATCCTTCACTAAATGTGAAACATATTGTACATGTCATCCTTTCCCTCACCATCCAGGTAAAAATAAATATTAGCATTGTGTTTTTTGACCTGACTGGTGCAACATTTTCCTCTGTTACCATTTCCAAATAGATTGGTTTGATTTGATATATATATTTCTATTTATATTACCATAAAGAATCCCCATTTCTAATAAGAACAGTTTGATATATCTTTTCTGTTTGTATTACTCTACAGAAACCTGTGCAGACAACACACAAGAAACAGCTGTGCAGTTATAAATGTCAAGTCATTTGACTGACCTACTTCTAGCACAATAACTCTTGGCCATTTGTGCACAAGTAGATTCACAGTTATGTTTTATACTAATTGTTAACCACACTAAAATTAATCTCTAGCTGTCATGTATGAGCAATGTTAATAATATATATGTGTAAGCAGTTTAGTGTTCTAGATTAAACAGAAACAAAAGGCATGAACTGCATTGTGTAGACACTGTATATAGACTTATACTAAGAGTAAAATATCAATATGCCTGCACCCTGTAAATATATTTCATTGGAACATTTGGAAAGGTTAAACCTATTCTGAGAGAGAAATAAAGTTTATTATAAATTGTAATAACATTTCTAACAAAACAATCTCTGTATTGTAAATAGTTTGTGGATTTACTTTCTCACAAAAGTAGAGCTTCTTAGTGTTGCCAAAAAAATTACACTTTGCCTGGCAAACAATTCCCTACAAAAAATGTGTTTAATTATGTGATGTAACATTGTAAGAAGACTGGAAAGTAGGTACGAAGTAACCTTTCTTCTCTTCTTGTTAAAGTATAACAACAGTTACTGAAGTTTTTTTTAATCAGGAAAAACACAAATGTATGTTTGACACACACACACACAAATGTGTGTGTGTGTTACTAAATATCTAAATACGTAAATATCAAGAGGCTAATATCACTAAAAATATCTAAAGTCCAAAATATCAACAGTTAAAAATAACTAAACACAAAATTTCCAAAAAAACCTAACCATAACCATATCCTCCCCCCCACACACACAGCTAATTATATATACCAACTGCGATGTTGCACAACAGTGGGGAAAGGGCATATACCCTTTCCCGGTTTAACTTCAGTTTACATATTTTTAACTGTCAATATGTTGAACGCTAGATATTTTCGTCAATATTTAGGTTGTTCATATTTGTGTTTAGATATTTAGTAATAAAATAAATAAATATACGTATACACACACACACACTATATACAGATATGATATAAACACATTCACGCATGACTAAAACAAGCAAAACAAAATAATTTTTTATGCTTTGATCCTGTAAATTGGTTATTACAGTGTGGCTCTAAGACTGCATTCAGGAAACCTAAATAATTTCTAAGTATGGATCAGTTGATTTTTATGTATGCTTTATTCATTAAGGGAACCCCTGGAACTTAATGGTACTAACTCTGAGATTATAACTATGGGGTAAATGGACAGTCTAATGAATAGTAAAACTGAATATTCTTAGCCTCAGAGGTAAAATGACTTCAATGTTAGAATAATTAGATGACAGCAGTTGGGGGTATAGCCAACTTCAACTATGCAGTGGTGCTTAACATACATAAAAACATGTCTAACTATTTCTAATAGTAGATGTTTTGTTAATTTTTTTTTTGTTCCGACAAACATCAGAATATTTTATGCTTTCATCCCATGGAATATATTCAGATTTATTTTTTCAGTCATGTAGATTCAGAGTGAGTATCTATGTGTGTGTGATAAATTTGGCTACATCAAGTAACAGAACCATGTTATAGTGCAGTTTATACTCTTATTTAAGCTTTATTATTATTCCCCTTTTTAACCATTGTAGTAGACTAAATTGAAGTGTGGAAAAAATATGAAACTAAAGTAATAATTTAGCTAATACTGAAGATGATGTTTCATTACACAGCTCAGAGACAATAATGTGTCAAAGTTTTATTATATATTTCCTAAACTAACTGTAAATTGGAATGCAAAAGACACATTTCCCCTATTTTGATCATTCCTGGAAATGAGGTAATCACACTGTGAATAGTATTCTGTATAGATGCAAAATCTACTGAAAAAGAAGTCAATTATTAACTCCATTGTAAAGATAGTATAATAAGCCTGACATAAACTATATGTATATCAGCTGTATGGCTTACATATATCTTGGCTATCTGCTATATCAATGTTGTCATTCAGAAGATTAACAAGCCTACACATTGTTATCCTGTTACAATATAGTGTATAGATAAATATGCTGATATATGAACAATTTAACTGAAACTGAGTAAAATTTATAATTGGTACTAATGAATAACAATGCCGGCATATATATATATATATATATATATATATATATATATATATATATATATATATATATATATATGTATGTGTGTGTGTATATATATATATATATATATATATATATATATATATATATATATATATATATGCACACATTTACATATATATATAGATATAGATATAGATATATATATATATATATATATATATATATATATATATATATATATATAAAGCTTAATATTAAATATAAACAAAATACTATTAGCTCATTTATAAGGAAAATATCCACTACATATATATGTATCAGTAAAAATATGAAAAAAAAGATTAGATTTTCAAATGCCTTATTCTGCATATTAAAATTTGAGCGCGACTACTGCTTTTCTTTGTATGTTAATGTGATCAGTTGTATAATTCTATATCCTCCACGTAACACTGGTACAATTGTGCTGTAGGATTATATTCACTGTTGAGTAGAATGTTATACAATATGCACAACTGAAGTATGTTTTGTCAGATTAGAATTATCTCTTGGAATGATTTTCAGTAATATAGTAATTGGAAATTAATTACCTGGATGTCTGCTCTAGCAGTTTGTATAAACTTAGTTCTGACAAGTAATAATATTTATAATTATATTGTAAACACTGTTTATGCTGCAGTGCATCCTCCAACAGGGATTACATTAACAACTATTAAAATAAGTTTTCATAACGATAGTGATTATTATGTGTTTTCTTATGAAGTTAAATATTTCTTGAGAACAGTCAATATTTGTCAAATGTGTGTTATATCCAAGAACTGCCAGATGAAAAATTATACCTGTCTAACATTTAATTGTCAGACTTAACATGAGTTTAATTTATGTAACAAAGCATACACCAAGATGCACATTCTTTTTTGTAAAGGTTAATTAAAATATGAATTACTGAGATGTTCTATAATAGCATACCGTTCTGATATTAGTTATAGTTCTGTGAAGTTGTAACTTTTCATTTTTATATAAATTGTGACCAAATAAATAGATGTGAAACTAAGCATTTGTGGAAATCTTTATTACCAAATACAGCATATTTTCTATTTGCCATATGAATATTAATTATCACATTTAATATGTCTATGAAAAACACTTTTTCAAATTAATTGGGTAAAATACTGTTATGCAGTTTGAAGGGTTCACTGGTATCACAGGCTGTGTCTGTGACAAAAATATCAGTATTTATGATGAAACTTGTCAGGAGTTGTATGCTTCCAATCTCTCTTTAAACTGCAGTTTTATCAACCATCAGGGGTTTGTTTCAAATAACCCGCCTTCAATTGTGATACTTTGGAATATTGACAATATCTTTCTTATCCACATAAATGCATTCTGCTGGTCATACATTCCTAATGCAGAGCTAAACTGTTCGCCATTGTGCTTTCTGACTGGTCATCTTTATAAATATTATCTACTAGTATTTGAAATTAAATGTTAATGATTACATCTTACACAATATTTAAAGAAAAACTCCACATTAGAACTCAAAAAACATGTTTCTAAATTGTTGTATCTGTGTACGCTGAGCTATTTTAATGCATCAAAATCATTGCATTTCTTATCATATTTAATGTTGGTTTACCACAAAATTATAGTTGTCATGTAGCCTGGCATGCTAAAGTGATCTTTCTTTTTTTCCTTTATCCTCTGATTCCCATCTCCCTTTTCAATGTCCTTTCATACTGGTGATGTTACACATGAGGAAACCTTTTTTTAACTCCCATAAAACTAGAATGTCAGTAGTGGGAGCCAATCATCTTGCACAATCTCTGGAACATGACAAATGTTCACCTTTATCTGAATTACGCTGATTGTATTCTTCTCAGAGCTGCTGTAACCTATTCACAGTGGTTGCAAATATTCAACTTAATAAAGTAGTTCAACTGCAGGTTTGTTTTTTTCCTGAGGCTATCAATTTGTAGTTTTTCAACTATTATGGTCCTAACCCACATGTACTCCTCCAGAGATGTCAGGTCAGGGCTATCTCTGTTAGTCAGCAGATGTAACTGACAGAAGACCTTGTTAAAGACTCTCATACTTCTCCTATTCACCAGTGTTTTCAATGGGAAGATTATTTTGTAAATGTTGGAAAAAGGTGAGAGGTATATACATTCTGAAAAGTATTTCACTTTTATAATTCCTGTTATCACTGTTCTTACCATGTAACACAGTACAAAGCAGCTACAACATTATGTTCTTCAGTTTGTGTTGTGAGATTTTTTTTTACTGAGGCACAAATGTCTTTGTGCATTATATCTTCCCACTCCTATTGTATTGCCTCTCCTTCATTTGTTCCACTGCAGCATAAGAACACTACATCAAAACTATAACTCAGCATGACAAATTAGCATATATACTCTTTGCTGTGCACAAGACTAAAGCAGTACTTCTTATACTGATGCTGACATTACAGGAAAGAATATTTCCAAAAGGTGTATCACTATCCAAAACAAGATAGTCAATTACATGTAACAATACTGTTTTTCTTACTGTCCGCAAGAAAAGGGTCTATATTATAACCTCGACCGTTCAGAATGTTGACAACCTCTTCATCGACACATGTATGTTGAGCGTGCACATCAGCGAACAGCCACATCATTGATTTCTTTCCAAGAGAAAGAAATTGGTAGGCCAAACACGCATGATACAATACAACAAACACTATAAAGTGGGGGGTTTCCCACCCCACACCCCCCTAACTAAATATACTAACTCCAAGTGATCGCACTACAGTCGGGAAAAGGGCAGATGTAAGACAACGGCCAACCGATTTCTTTCTCTTGGAAAGAAATCAGTGATGTGGCCATTCGACACGTGTCAATGAAGAGGATGTCAACATTCTGAACAGTCGCGGTTATAATATAGACCATGCAAGAAAGGCATTGTACAAAGGTTCCATTATACTATACATATTTTTATAGCAGTTGCTGACATCAGCAAGACTGAAGACTGTCTGTGCAAGATTCTGGGTAACCTGATGGTAAAAACTACAGATTTTCTTATGACTATGGTATGTCATGCAAGCAAAGATTAATTCCTTTGCCAAAACACATGAGAGATTAAACTGTAAAAAGTGTGTTTCTTTTTCATTTTCAGGTTCCTTTTCTTTCCTTTCTATTTCATTCCATTCTAAGAGAATATAATTTAATAAAGTGCAGACTATTTTCTGGTAACTAAATATATTAAAATCAGACTCTATGGAGAAAAGAAACCTCAAGTCTGAGTTTAACTGCAGGTAAGAGAAGACTTTTTTCTAATATCTCAAAGGAAATAAACATATGAAGACTGTTAATAATATTGTGTTATATATTAGCTAACTGTTGAAATTACAAAATGTTTATTTAGTTGACATCAGTTGTGACATCCTTCATTTGCTATTTATATATACTAAGCATTTTCATATTGATTATTAAATCCTACATAATATTTAATATCTCTAGTGATCAAATACAGGAAAAATGTTCTAGATTGTGTTCTATACTAGCTGATTGTGGAAACTGAAAACTATGTCTGTTTAGTTAACTTGAAGTATGACTTCCTGTATCTTCCATTTAGATATACTAACTATTTTTCATATTGAAATGTTTACAAAAATTTTTCTAATCATGGTTTATGCTAAGGCCTAGGACAGGCTTCAACTGGGTACAAAATATTAAACGAATGTCTTTCGGCTTTTCGTGGTTAGGGGTCACCACAGCGGAATTCCGGTCCGCTAATGATTGGCTGAGGATTTTTTACGGTGCCGAGTTGTCAGACCGATGCCCAAACTTCAAAGAGAGCACACCCATTCACACATGCACATACCTGCATGTCTTTAACGTCACTCGACCACGGCGAGGACATGCAGACTCCACACAGAAGGCTCTCCAGCCAAGAATCGATTGGGAGAACCTCTTGCTGTGAGGCAACAATGCTAACCACTGCATCACCACAGCTCTAGGGTACAAAATATTTTTGCTTAATTGAGTTAATCTGTGGCTTCCTTTCTATACCATGCAGAATTCATTGGCTTAAAAAGGGACTATACAAATGAATAAAACAGCTTAGTGATCTGCTCATAGGTTCATAGGTAGGTACTAGGCTATCGGCCCAAGGGCCTACGTAAGGCTCGCCAGCAAGGTACCATAGCTTATGCCACTCAAAGTTATTTTCCTGTGCCACTGTCCAGCAGAGACACAGAAGTGATCCCCGAGGTGTATTTCCTATTTCCCATCCACTCATCAAGGTTTTTCTTTAAGAGTGCTAATGAAGAACTTTGCTTGACATAGATGGGTAGCTTGTTCCAGAGTATAGGAAGTCTCTGGGAGAGGAATCTATCCCTCCAGCATGTCCTGTTTATTGTGGTGACATGGTTTAGGTCCCTAGAGCATGTAGCTTGGAGGGATTGGGATTTCTTTAGGTGTAGCATGTCCAACAGCTCTGGGTTTAACATAGCTTTATATGTTAGGCAGAGATCACCTCTGAGTAGGCGATATGCTACGGAGTAAAGCTGGAGTTTTTTGAGGCGGTCAGTGTAGGGCATTTGTTTGAGGCCAGTAATCCTCTTTGTGAGGTACTTCTGTGGCCTTTCCAGCTGCTGCAGATGTCTTGTGAGGTACATCCCAAAAGGGGCATTGTACTCTATAATGGGTCTAATGAGTGCTGAGTAGAGGGGAACAATGACCTCTTTTTTCCTGGATGAGAGAACCCTTTTATGATGAGGTGTGCCACGTAGAAGGACTTCCTGACTACTGTGTCAATGTGACGATCAAAGGAGAGTCTACTGTCCACCTGGGTCCCAAGGTCTCTTATCACGCATTCTGTGT
Source organism: Protopterus annectens (assembly GCF_019279795.1). Classification (NCBI taxonomy): domain Eukaryota; kingdom Metazoa; phylum Chordata; order Ceratodontiformes; family Protopteridae; genus Protopterus; species Protopterus annectens. The sequence goes on along the minus strand of NC_056743.1, from coordinate 237,595,690 downwards.
TAAGTAGATTGCTGCCTATGTGGTAGTTCATGGGTACAGAAATAAGAGCACGTCTTAGCTTTATGAATATTAATAACCATATCTGTGCATCACTTGATGAATATTAAACATATCTACATGTACAGTTTTTTTTACTGAAATTCTGATCTCTACCAATGTGATTCTCAAAAATAACAAGACATAAAAGGCAATTGTTGGAAATATATAATAGTTCCCTTTCTCTGAGGTACAGCAACCTTGATGTTAGTAGATAAAAGTATAGAGGAAGCCAGGTGATAAACCAATTGATGGTGAGACTTGGAAATATGAAATATCATCAAAATCAAACATATTTGTTTAGGATGTCATTATGCATTTGCTAGGTGCTGATGCAACCTCTGAGTAGGCATACATGAGATTCTGGGGTATGAGGAATGTGAGTTTCTGGGGTATGAGGAATGTGAGTTTCTGGGGTATGAGGAATGTGAGTTTCTGGGGTATGAGGAATGTGAGTTTCTGGGGTATGAGGAATGTGAGTTTCTGGGGTATGAGGAATGTGAGTTTCTGGGGTATGAGGAATGTGAGTTTCTGGGGTATGAGGAATGTGAGTTTCTGGGGTATGAGGAATGTGAGTTTCTGGGGTATGAGGAATGTGAGTTTCTGGGGTATGAGGAATGTTTGTAGGCATCACTAACACAAAAAAGCTCATTTACCATTGAAGTTAGGGAGTAGATCAGGACATAAAGATGTATGTTTAGCATGCTTTGTTCTTCTTTTATTGTGCACTATAATGTTGTGTTTTATTGTTTCACTGGATTTAGAGGCTATATGATTTATTGATCTTCTGTGCATAATGTTCACTGATTTCATTTTCCCCATTTATACATTATTCCTTTCATTCAATGTCCATGTATTAGTATGATTCCATAACAAACATGCAGAGCACTGCCCCCATGGCAAAGGTGCAGAGAATCAAAATGCTTTAATGATTTTGCAGCAAGCTTTCACTCATGACTTGATGTGTATTTGGCAATTGTAGCTTACTTTTCAAAGTCAAAATTATGCTTATTGCTCTTCCGAGAGAGAACCATAAATAGTTTGTAGGTCGTCATCTTCACAGATAGGTTTAACTTTCTAAACAGAATTCGTTTTTTTTCTTTTTCTTATCATTTAATCCCCTGCATTCAGCTACTAGCTCTCCTGCAGTCATTCAGCCTAGTCTTTACTCCTAGCATGAGAGCCAATCACAGAACGCGATCATTCAGACACCCATTGTAGGTTTTCCTTATTTTAACATTAGTCCCTTTCCTGGCAGCTGACATATATAATCACAGATGCTTTGGTCTGTAATGCCTTCCCCTGTGGTAGGGCACATTTCTGCTTATGCCGCATGAAACGTGTCTCATGAGTATGAGTGTCTCGGCCTATCTGCTGCACGCCATGTACCATTATCTCCACTAGGTGTCAGCATTGTAGCAAACCAAACCACTTCATTCATGCTTACTCTTGCCCTCCCCTACTTACCTGTTCTAAGTACTTGAGCTATTAACTGATCACAGGTCTCCTAGATCTTATAGATAATTTCATCCTGCATTGCCATGGAGATGGGCAATAGAGTTCAAAATTATAATCTAAATCCACAAAGAGACCAAAATCAGAACTGCTGTACAGGGAAACAACAACCACACACCTCAGTACTATTCTTAAACAGCAAGCTGAAATGCCACTCTAATGTCCTCCTCTTTCCTCCAGATGTCACCCATGGACTCCAAGATAAAGAGAAGAAGATAGTGTTTAGTTGTCTCATGCCTGCTAGTATGAATTGAAAAAAGCCCAAAAGAAACACTGAGACCACATGTCAGGGTCACACTTTCTTGCTTGGGTCCTATTATATTGGAGAATAGGAGCGGGGAAAGGTGTTTCTGTCAGCTTAAAGGAAATTGGAGTTCAATTTTCCCCCTTTATCTAAGAGAGATGTCAGAGGAACATCATGAAATTTAGGTATGTGGCTTTCACACTGATGGATTCCATGACTTTGGACAATTTGATAGCAAACCTTAAATTTAGTTAACAGCTGGGAAGGAATTGGATTCCTTAATGTACCGCACATGATAACAGCAATGCAGTTGTGTTTAGCTTTTAATAATAGCAGATGCATATCTAATAAGTAAAAAAAAAGTGTTATAGAAAATGTTAACTACTACAGCACATATTAGAATGATTTATAATGGTGACTGATAAAAGCAGTTAAAACAAATATAAAGCTGAAAAAATAAGGAAAATTGCAACTGCATTTTATGAGATCAGATGACACATCTGGTATTTTTGATTTTTATATGTGTATCCATTTCTTTTACATCTATATATTTTCAGATGTATTGCTATGGGTTAACAGAGTTCTTCAAAATTCTGCTTTCTTTATTAATTAAGTTGAGTGATATCCATTTTTCAGATTAATTCATTAACATGATCATAAAACTTAAAAGTAGGAGTTTTTATGGGATAGTGTTGGAGTAAGGGATATGGAAGGGGATACCACTTGATGGCAGTCTCTATGGTAGTACTTCAGGGGAATATGTTGCCCCAACCCACCCATCATGAAAGAGGAGGAATAAATAAGCCAACTGGCTGTGAGTATATAGAGAGCTGGTAGGCAGTGGGGACAAACAGATGATAAATTTTCCCTCTCAAATGGACAAGGCTATTACTTTTCTTTTTTGCTGGGCTGTAATATATTTATGTTGGTATTGAAGAAAATCTTGCAGAGTCCTTGAGTTGTTCAGCCACCACCACTTAAAAAGAAACATTTGTCAGTGCTGAATGCTGGCTTGTACTGGAGATGAACATCAGAAATAGTGGTTAATGATTATTAGAGCTGAACTTACTATCAGTTAAAGGTGTGTGGTCAACAAAATAATGCATTTTTCAATGCCTGTCTTTATTAAGCAGCACAATTAATACCAATCATAGGCAGGTATGAGTCAAGATAGGAAATATATTTCCTGCTTCCCACAAATATTATATAACATAATGTTTTAAAAGCACAGATGGATTAATTCCTTAGATTCTTATTTCCATTAACTTTCTATTTTATCATTTTATTGACCAGCTATATGTCTAACCAGCATTTCTGTACTGCAACTCCACTGCAAGCCAACATTTGTATTGGCAAAGGCTTGCATTCATTAATTGTTTACAAAGCATTTTAACTGTGGTGTACATCTAGACATGCACTTTATTTTCATTGTTATTTCTTAAAAATATGTGGGGATCCCAACAACATGACCCCAATCCTCCCTCCTGACTGCCCATTAGTTTTATTCAGTATAAGAGCTTAAACGATTGATTCTTGATTCGGCTGGCACTGCTCATTTTCAGAATAAGAGCCCTTGATGATTAGGCTGGCACTGTTCATTTTCAGAATAAGAGTCCCTTGATGATTAGGATGACACTATTCATTTTCAGAGTAAGAGCCCCCTGATTCATTTGTACCCCTTAGAGTTCAGAGTAGGATGCTGAGAGTGGTGTACTCAAACACTGTGGAATGTGACTTTTTTGTTATGCCTCTGACTCCCACATCCCTGAAAATTGTTACTTCAATTGCTTATTCAGAAGATGCATGCCTGGTTCCACAGATGCTAAACCTCCTGCTTATGCAGCTCATCAACACACACATATGGAACTCACACCATATGTTGCACCCCATAAACCTGTCTCTCCAGTAGGGATAGCTGTTGTAGTGGGTAAGATCTCCTGCATCTCCCCGGGATGGGTGAGTCCATGTCAGACATGCATTCCTACCCTCCCTGCCAAGCTTCTTCAATACCCAAGTCACTAGTCAAACGTGTCAGTTGGGTCACAGTCAAGGTTCCATCCCTCTTCACCACACAGCTGCTGTTTCTTGTCCGGTATTCTACAGCCCATTATCAGTACTCTGGATTATTCCTCTGAATGGCTTACTAAATCTTTAACAAGTCTTTTCTGATAAGATTAAAAGCCTGCATAAGCTATAAGCACTGTTGATAACTCCCTGCTAGTTATTTTCCCACCCACCCACCCTCTCATTCCTTGATCTGCTTTTAAAACTTGGTGATCTTAAGATGCCCATCCTTACTGTAAATCGAGCTTTATAAGCTCCTCCATTTCTACACTGCTGTTTATATCTTGAATATTTTTATTTGCCTTTCCTTGTGCTTATTTTAAAAAAGTGCATTCCACCATTCATTGTCTGTTCTATTGATTTACTTGATCTGAATTCATTATTTCGATAGCTGTTGGATAAAGTAGTGTATTTTTAAACTCTAGCGAGCACTTTTCTGTGTTTTTACATTAAGAAGTCAGTTGATTTTCCATCTAGTGACACTGGCTGGTAGCCTGGTCTGTATAGGGTGGAAAAGCACACTAGAGATTCCTGCATGTAGCTGTTTTATTGGCTGGAGGGCTTATTGATTAGCTCATCTTGTTTGTATTGTCTTTCTGTGGTGCAGCAGTTAGCATTGCCACCTCACAGCAAGAGGTTCTCCGGTTTGATTCCCGGCTGGAGTGCCTTCTGCGCGGAGTCTGCATATCCTCCCTGTGGTCGCATGGGTTTCCTCTGAGTGCTCCGGTTTCCTCCCACATCCCAAAGACATGCTGTAGGTGGATAGGACACTCCAAATTGGCCCTAGGCATAAGTGTGTGTGTGTGTGTGTGTGTGTGTGTGTGTGTGTGTGTGTGTGTGTGTGTGTGTGTGTGTGTGTGTGTGTGCCTTCTGTGGAAAGTTGGGTGCTGGGCTGGCAACTCAACACCGTAAAAACTCCACTGCCAACCATGAGCAGACAGATGATCCGCCATGGCGACCCCTAACTGGGAAAAAGCTGAAAGAAGAAGAAGTTTGTATTGTCTTTATAAATTCTGCACAATTGAGTGGTTCTTAGCTCATTTCTACAAAGCGAAGTATGTTTATTGAATAATCATGCTTTTATAAGCTGTTTAAAGTATGCTTCTGTATCTCTAAGTTTGTTTGTGGTAGCACTTCAGTCTGGACACTCCTTTACTGTGCTTTTACTTTAGGAGGACTGGGATTATTCATGTAGTGGCAGTAGATGTTTACCTGGTCGGCGATCTGTTACATCCATACTTCCCCAAGTGTGCAGTAGCAAGTCCTGGCTAAACACTCCCCACCACCCCACACCACGTGATGTGAGTGAATAATTACACACCCTCATGAATATTCATCACATACTGCTAATGCCACAGTCATGAATATTCATCATGTTTTTGTGACGCTACAATGAGGGGCATTTAGTTCTCTGGCAAGTTAAAAGTAAGATTAATGAAGCAAATGCATTATTTTACAATACAGAAAATACACACATTTCCCTTTACCTTAGCTTTCAGCTGGTGTGTAATGTATTTAACCGGTATAATAAATGCATTTTAGTGGCATCATAACAATGATTAAAATCACAGTATTTCTGGCTCACATGGGCATCATGAGTATTTCCCACTGTTAAGTATTTCACTGCCAGTCTCAACATAACAATGATTACAATCCATACACTCATGCATGAGCATGCTCACACACGCACGCATGCAGTACATCAGTTTTACTAAAATGAGGCAAGTGGCAGAAACAAATTTATTGATTGCAATCATTGTTATGTCGAAACTGGCAGGGAAATGTGTAACAGTGGAAAATACATCACTCATGTCAGCCAGAAATACTGTGATTTTAATCATTGTTATGATGCCACTGAAATACATTTGTTATGCCAGTTAAATACATTACACAAAAGCTGAATGCTAAGGGAATAACAGTAACCTTCATTTCACGGGCAAGGATGCATGATTATCATGTACATGCTAAAAGTAACCTGCATGTCAAAGGTTACGATACATGTTTTAATCCTGTGTAAAACAATGTGCTTTTAAAAGTGCACCCTCACTCCACCTTGTTTCACAAAGAACCACTGCAGTAAGGCAAAGGGGAATATGTAACTTTGAGAACTTAACACCTACAGCACTTGAAGATTTGATTTTAATCACACAAGCCACTCCCATGGCATGCCTACTTCTCCACAAAACTGCCAGGTAAGTACGGAGGTAACAGATCGCCACCGAGCTGGGAAGCACAAAAAAGGTCTTTAGTGCAGTCATTGAATTGGCCAGAGGGCTCAGTCAGTTTTCTATATTAACAGCAGGAAGTATAACAAACAGATAAACAAAAAATAACTGTTGAAGACACAAACCCCAAACGATGCTCTGTTGTTTAAGAACGTCTTTATTAAGCATTTTTCATACAGATAGTGCTTGAACTTCTTCAGACACATTCTAACTCAAAATCCACTCTTTAAAATAGTTAATGGCTGCATCATGTGATCATACTCTGCAAATTTGCTTCCCCTTAAGTTAAAGTGATACACATATAAAAATGCATTCAAGTACTAAACTTCTCTAGAAAAAAAAAATTGAACTGCAAATCAAGAATGGTGGTGTACCTAGCTACCTGCCAAAGCTGTCCTGCATTTTACATCAGAAAAAAATGATAGGCTAAAGGGCAGAACATACGAACATGTGCATAGCATTAATCTGCAGAAACAAGAAAACACCTTAGCTAGACACAATAGAGAACATGAAAACCACCAGTTTAAACTGAAATGTATTGATCAAGTGACAGCTGACATTGGGGGGGCACTTGCTGAATCTAGAAAAGCTTGAATTATTATGGCAACTCCGACTGGATGCATGCCATTACTCTGGAATAAATGAGATGTGTTCAATTTTAAGTGTTCTTTAACTTAAAAGTCTGGAAAGATAAATTTTGTATTTTATATTTTATACTTGTATGTGTATTAAGTATATGTTCATACTGGTTTCTAGTATCTCACTAAGAGCTAGCTGACATTAAATTATACACATTCTTTTCTCTGCAATACCCTCCTGAAATGTCAACCTACTTTACCTTGCCTGGCAACTGCAGTTAAAATCATTCTACTTTAGCTAGCAAACTACACTTAGCTGATACTTTTTCTGCTGCACTCACCTCTTTAGCTCTTCCCGCTCCATTTGCCCTGCAGGCTCACTCCGCTCCCCTACCCTGCCCCCAATTTCCACCTGCCTCCAGTGCTCTCAGCTTTATTCTCCCACTACCACACCCCCACAGCTCAATTAGCAAATACCTTTGCTCTGCTCATTACCTCTCCCACATAAATCCCTCCCTCATACACTCCCCCACATAAATCCCTCCCTCATACACTCCCCCACATAAATCCCTACCTCATACACTCCTACACTCTCTTTTAAAGTCAATAGTTCTCACTCGCCATAATCCTTACCACCCCATCATTCTCTAACATGTTCTCTTTAAGTCACCACTACTCCCATGCCCCCTACCTCCTCCTTCTCTTCTTAATTCCCTTACACCAAGCTACCTCATATTCCTCCCAGACATGCCTTATACTTCCAACAAAAACTACCTCCACACATACTCTCTCCTACCCTCATTCTGCATTTCATTTCCACTTTATCTCACCTTCCCTCATTCAAACAAATCCTTTGCTCCTATTCCATCCTAAAATCTTCTCCCCTAAAGCCAAGATAATGTCTCCTACTCTAATTTATGACCTTCCCAAACTTGCAGCTTACAAACCTAAATGCCAAAAGGATGTCTCCCTCTAACTACTAATGCCAGCAGGTGATATACACCCTAATCCTGGCCCAGTTACATGTGACAACTCTAATAATCCCACAACCCTTTCCACCCCACATAATACCCTAAGGATCTTTACAATTAACGCTCAAAGTCTTAGTAATAAATCTCACCTATTTCACTCCTGGCTAAGCCATAACCAACCTGATATCCTAGCTATATCTGAAACCTGGCTCAAACCTTCCATCTCTGATTCAGAAATCCTGCCCCAAGGTTTTCACATTCTCAGAAATGACAGAATTAATAAAAAAGGTGGCAGCTCTGCCCTAGTATATTCCAGTCTTCTCAACATAATACCACTCCAAATTCCAATCCCACAATTCCACGACACTGAACTATAACCACTGGACTACTAAAATTAAACAGGCACAAAAATATCTGCTTCATTGCCCTCTACATCTCCCCTGGAAATAATATATCAGTACTAGAAGAAATTCTCCTATGGGCTTCCACAAAAATCAACTATGAAACTTACATCTTAGGAGATGTAAATATTGATTGGAACAAACTCAACTGCCCCTCCCCCCTCCCTATTCATCAGTCTCTATAATTTTACTCTGACTATCCTCACTATCACCTGACCTAACAAAAATAATCCCCCAGGATCCACCTTAGACTGGATTCTTATCTCTAACTCTAACAGAATAACAAACTCTGGCACTATTCCTGATACCATTAGTGACCATCTCCCTGCCTTTATCCATCGCTCTACCACCTCTTCCCCTTACCAGCATCAATTTATCCAAACTCGCAACCTTAGCAACTTCAACCCCATTACCTTCTCTAATTTATTCAAACAAATGAGCTGGCACAGGTTAAACTCCCTACCCCTTGATAAAGCTATAGACCATTTCAACTCTGTCTTCCTTGATACTTTAAACTCCGAAGCTCCCCCAAGAAATAAAAGAATCAAATATAATTCAGCTCCTTGGCTTACCAAAGAGACCAAACAAATTATGCATCAAAGGGACAAACTATAGAAACTTCACGAAAACAATAACCTGCCCAACACATTACTTCAATACAAACAGCTATGCAACCTTGCTAAATAGCTAATCAACAAAGACAAAAAAATCTACTACACTAAGCTCCAGTCTAACAACCGTAATAATCCTAAACAATTCTGGAGGTCTATAAACTCACTTCTCCATCCAGGCTCAAAATCTAATCCCTGCCCCAACCCTAGCAAAACTGACCTCGAACTAGGCTCTGAATTTAACTCTTTCTTTATCAAAACCATTTCTGCCCTCACTAAATCCTTTCCTAACAATAATCCAGCCATTCCTCACCCTCCCCAGCCAATCCCACCAAACAACCATCCTCCTCTATTTGAGCTCAAACCTGTCTCTACAACTCTCATAAAAAAAACTCCTATCCAAACTCAAACCATGCTCTAATGCACCCGACAACTTCCCCTCATCCTATCTAAAACGTGCCACAGATGGGATTGCTCTCCCAATCAGTATCATTATAAACAGATCAATAAAAGAATTCTACATCCCCAAACTCTGGTGCTCAGCCTTCATCCTCCCACTCCACAAGGGAGGAAAAAATACTTGCATCTCAAACTTCTGCCCTATTGCCTTACTCTTCCCTATCTCTAAAATCCTTGAAAAGTGCATCCACCTCCAACTTATGCCATTCCTCACACCCACCCAGCATGGCTTCTGCCATGGCCACAGCACCAACAAAGCCCTAATCTCTTTCTTAGATACCATTAATAAAGCCAGAGACTCAGGACAGCTAGTATCTACTGTTATACTGGCTCTGTCCAAGACTTTTGACACTATCTCCCACAACCATCTTCTTTACCATCTCTCTAACCTTCACATCTCACCAAAAACTCTTTCCTGGTTTTCTAGCTACCTATCAGAAAGATCTCAGGCTGTCAAATGGAAAAAACACCATCTCTTCCTTCTTACCCACTCCCACTGGTGTCTCACAGGGATCCATCCTCAGTCCTATGCTATTTAACATCTTCATCAACAACTTCCACACAGCTATTCCCGACACCAGAATCATTCAAAATGCAGATGACTCTACCCTAATCTGCTCTGCCTCAAACCTCTCTGAACTGCTGTCTAAAACGCAAACTGCCTTCTCCAAAACTGAAAACTGGATGCACCAAAACCACCTCTCTCTTAATGCTAGCAAATCCAAAATACTTCTATTCTCATCCTCTAAGAACTACTCCTTCAACAAAAGTGACTTCAGAATCCTCAGACAAACAAACACACCTATAGAAGTCGTCCATTCCGTTAAACTTCTCGGCATAATTGTTGATGAACAACTAAAGTTTGATATACATGTACAACAAAACATAAAAAAAAAAAACAAAAGCTAGGTATGTTGAATAGGAACAACCACTTTCTCTCTAACACAAGGCACACTCTGGCTTCTACTTTTCTCCTTCCTTCCTTACTATATGGTGCACCTCTCCTAACCAACCTGTCTTCCTCTACCACCTCTAAACTAGAAAGCTGCTACAATAAAATCGCTAAATTTGCCTCCAAAGCCAAAACCTTCACTCATCACTGCCTCCCCTTACAATCCCTGAACTGGCTAGAACTACCAAACCACTTAGATTACCTACAACTCTCCATTGCACACTCACTCGTATTTTATCCTACTAAATGCCCCGCTCTAACTAATATCCTTCTACCTTATATTCCCATCAGAGCCCTTAGATCTGAACATCAGAACTTAATTTCTATCCACAAACCTAAACATCCTGCCGGCCAGCTGCTCCTCCCCTATGCCCTTGGCAAAAATGGAACCCCCCCCCTCCCACTAAGAACCACCCCAAACACTGAAAATGTCAAGGCCCTACTTTTCAAACACCTGTCTACTAAACGGAAATGCCCCTGCCTCCTTCCTATTTAATCTTGGATCACTTCTAGTATAAGAGTCTCCTCATTCTGATACATTTGCCCTATCCTCCTCCTATAGATATATTCCTACAACTATATCTATCTCTCCCCGCAATCTCCTGCAGCTTTATCCTTCTACTTCACTACTTCTACCCCTAGAGCTAGATTTGCTCACCAAAACTGGTAAATACTACCTAATCCTTCTACTCCTACAGCTATACTTGCTCAACAAAACTTGTAAATACTACACAATCCTTCTACTCCCATAACTATACCTGTTCAACAAAACATGTAAATATTGTAAATATTGAGCTCTAATTTCTATCTCTAATACTTTCTCTCAAAGCGCTACCACTATTTCTCTTTCCTTCAACCTTAACTATCTTTTAGGAATCTCTAAGAAATACTGCTATACCATGCAAATGTAATAACCATAACTTAATGTAAAAAAAAAACTAAATTGTATTCAATTTCAGTATGAATTGTACTCTCATACTGTCCTGTATTCCTTGAAATCGTATTTCTGCAAACTGTTTAATGCTTTCTAAATTCTTGATTGTGTTGAAATCCTGTATGTAATATTTTTATGCATTTTCGGAGCTTTTCTCCCTGGGCCCCCACTGAAAATGTGCCATGTTGACCCAGTGGACTTCCCCGGTAATCAAACGGAAATAAATAAATAAATGTGATGAAATATAGTGTGTATTGTATATAGTAGGAACGCAGAAATTTGATAATGTCAAACCTTTTAGAAGAAATTTAGTACTGCAGTAGTAGTGCATTTTTATGTGTGTATCACTTTAACTTAAGGGGAAGCAAATTTGCACAGTATGATCACATGATACAGCCATTAACTATTTTAAAGAGTGGATTTTGAGTTAAAATGCATCTGTTGAAGTTCAAGCACTATCTGGACAAAAAGCGCTTAATAAAGACATTCTTAAACAACAGAGCATCGTTTGGGGTTTGTGCCTTCAACAGCTATTTTTAGTTTTCTATATTACCAGTGCTGGTATAAATCTGGCACATTTGCATGGAGCTGCTCACTGTGCCAGTGCCCTGTACAGATGCAAACATCTGGAAACATTGCTTATTTTCATCATACTGTGAAAGTTTACTATGCTGGTTAACATATTATAGCACCCAAGACTATTGCTGCTCAGAGAGCATCTGATTCGGCACAGAGCAGCAATGCTGGTTAGGTTAGCTGCAGACTACACCACATAAGCACCTTTCCCTCATAAGGTTCAAAACACCCTCCACTCCTATCTTTTCAAGTGCACAATAGGACCTGCAACCATGGATGGACACTTTCCTGCTATCTCTGTATCCAGCTTGGTGGACATAGGTATCCTGAGGCAAGGTAACAATTGCCTTATGTACACTGACAACCACTTAATTCTCAAAAAGACAAGTACAGTATGTGAGGTATGTAGTTATACGTTGACAATGGAGACTATGCTCTCACATACAGACACACAAAGCAACAACAGCGAGTCACATACATCACTCACCACACCTGCAAAGGACCACACACACAGACCCACGTATTCAGAGGTGCTCACAAGTAACTTAACCAAACCTCAAAGGCCTCTCGGGTGCAGTCCTTAGAAACTCTGCATGTACACAAACAAGACAAGTCCCATCACAACACATAAAGCCACATTTCATTGTGCCTCAACTACCAAGCCCATAAGCAAAATACTCCACAACCCAGTATTCTGGTTATAAGAGACTCCATTGTCGGACACACTGATGTCCCTCTTACCAGGTTGGATAAGGGGAAGGTTACAGTTGCTTGTCAGAGGCCAAGATTCAGCAGATCATGCAAGCACTCAGGTCACTCACCCCATAAGTACCAGTATGACTCAGTCATAGTACATGTGGGCATAAATGACCTGAGATGTACCTCCTTGGACTGTATGAAGAGAGACATGATTGAGCTCTCAGAATATGTGTCACAGACTGGCAGAAGACTAGCATTAAGCAGTATTCTGCTGTCTCTAAGGATGATGCTACAATGCCAGCAGAAAATTATTAACTTTAACAATTGGATTAGCTACTGGTGTCATTCTAAAGGGGTCCAATACTTGTCAGCCTGGGAGGACATAGTGGATAGGCCACACTGCTTTGCCAGGAATAGTCTTCACCTATCACCTCTACGCTTTCAGATATTGGCCAAAACATAATCCATGCTTTTAATGCCTTTTTTAGGCATTGCCAGATAACTCTGCTAACATAACAAAAGCTACTCAGGACAATCTAAAGGGGAGAAATCAAATACCATCATGGAAATATCAAACAGAGAAAACTATAAAGCAAATGAAACAAGAAGTGTCACTGTTAGAAGAGTATAGAAGAGGGAACACATCAACGAAAATACTTAGAAAGATAGACGTTATAAAAAGCAATGTGCAGTATTAGAACAAATCATGATCTATCATACACTATCGCAAATAAATTAAAAATCTCAGCTCAGGCAGAAAGAATTAGAAGATACACAAATATAAAGGAAAAGTGCAAAATAAGCAATTTATTGATGACCCAAAAAATGTTATAGAGAACTGGGAAATAAGGTAAAAGGAACAGAAAGACCACCACAAAAGAAGAAAGAGATATATTTTGGAGAAGTATTTATGAAGATCCTGTGGAACATAACAGAGATGCTAAATTGGCAGAAGTAAAAGAAAGAATAAGAAGTTTAAAGGTACAGGATATGAAATGGGATGAAGTAACAGCTAGTGAGATTGAAACAAAGTTAAGAAAAGCCTCTAATTGGAAAACCCCAAGCCCAGATGCAGTACCTAACTTCTGGTTAAAAGTATTAACATCTTTGCACGAAGATTTAGCCATGAGTTAAGAACTATTTATATGCACACCCAGAACAGACATCAACCTGGCTAACAACAGGAAAAACAATGCTCCTACTTAGAGTGAACCTGCATAAACCCTAATAACTATAGACCAATAACTTGCCTTCTGATGTATAAACTAGACACTGGAATTGATGCCAACAGAGTTTATAAACATTTAGAAGAAAACCCAATTACTGCAATAGAACCAAAGGGCAATAAAGAAAGTCATATGGAACAAAGGATCATTTATTGTTAGTCATAGTCTAGATCTCTAATAAGGGGAAGAATCTAAGTATGGCGTGGATTGACTACAAAAAAGCATTTGATAGTATCCCACATTTATGGATAAAAGAGTGCTTAAAATGTGTAAGATACACCCTACACTGATCGACTACATTACAGTTACCATGAAACAATGGCAGACCACTTTGCAATTAAGCCATGATAAAGAGCAAATTATTATCCCAGAAATAATTCAAAGGGTGACTCTCTGTCACCGCTGCTATTCTGTCTTGCCCTTAACTCATTAAGCTGTCTACTTAATAGCTTAGGCTATGGCTATAATTTGGCTCCTAGAAAAAAATAAATGTAAACACTTCTCATCTTCTCATTATCAATGATTTAAACCTGCATAGCTCATCAGATGAGGACCTGAAAGCACAACTCCAAGTTGTCAGAACTTTTTCAGATAATACAAGAATGTCATTTGGTCTTGATAAATGTGCAAAAGCAACATTTAAAGCAGGAAAACTGCAGCACCAAGAAAACATCAGTCTGGGACAAGAATGTGATATAAAAGAACTTGAGCAAGAGGGAGTGTATAAATACTTGGGAACTGATGCAGGATTGACAATAAGACATGAACAAATGTGAATAGAACTTGGTAAGGAATACTTTAGAAGACTTCAATTAATCCTGAAAACAGTGCTAACATCTAGGAACAAAATTCAAGCTATAAACCAATTTTCTTTTCCTGTCCTAACATAGAGTTTTGGAGTGATTGACTGGCCCCAAAATATGTTGAATAGATTAGACAGGAAAGCCATAAGGATGTTTCATGCTTATCAAATGATTTATAAAAATCAGTGCATACCAATATTATATTGTTCCCATTCCGAAGGAAGGATCAACCTTCTTGAAATTGATTACGTATACAGATCTGCAAACGTGGGACTGCACACTTATCTGCTGACCTCACAAGACCCAAATGTAGTGAAAGTTTTGAAACATGAGGAGAATAAATCTAAGATGACTTCTCTGCTTAATCTAGCAGAAGCATATTGACATCAAGCAGAAATGGAAATCAAACCAGAAGTAGATAAAAATCATGCAGCAACTGAATGTGCCAAAAAAACAATAGAAAGAATATAAGGTGAAGGACCAGATGAGAAGGCAAGAAATGTTGAAAATGCATAAATATAGTTGCAAGTATAATAAACTTCTTGAAGAGCATCATGTTGATCAGGATCGAATGCAGGAATGGTTAAGGACAGGTGAATTCAAACCAAGAGATGAAAGATTAATACTGGCACCCAAGATAATGTGCTAAGTACACATTGGTTTACAGAGTCCATTGAACATGTGTGAGAAACAGACAAATGTAGGTTTTGTAAAACAGAATTGGAAACAGTTGCATACCTCATTGCTGGTTGTGACATACTAATTAATGGCAGAAGGATTGCATACTGAAAGGCATAATAATGTGGCAAGACTGTTGCACTGGGACTTGTGCAAATATTATGAAGTGGCTGAAAAACACTGGAAACATGAGCCACAAAGCATCATAGAGCATGATGAAGTCTACATCACATGGGATCACCCATTACCAACAGTTCAAAAGATAGATGCTAGAAAACTGGATACAAGTGGTCCATAAAAAGAAGACGAAAGTAGCATTGATCATTGAAATCACCACACCCAGTGATTAGTGTCTTGCATACAGAGAGACACAAAGTCATCAAATATCAGGATTTGCAGGCAAAAATGAGAGCAATGTGGAAGAAAGATGCCCAGACAGGTCCAATAGTAGTGGGAGCAACAGTTCTTATAAAAAGGAATCTACAATCGTATTTAGGTATGTTACCAATACATGTAATCCTGTATGAATTGCAGAAGGAGTCATTACTGGGCACATTGCAGGTGCTGCGAAGAGCACTTCTGGCTGGCATGAAAGATTGAAACAATGCTAATTTCATGAACTTTAATTGTACTTTGACTTGGGAAATTGGTCCATTCCCATCATGGTATTAAAAACCCAAAAGACGTGGAGAAATTAAAAGAGAGACAAGATAAAGGTGTTACTGCTCAGTGGTAGGTGCCTCAACAAGAAACTGCATTCCCTGGAAGCTCTCCTCACCCTGGAGAATGCTGATGCCTATGCAGATACTGAAACATGGTTAACATGGTTCAAAGCCACTGAAAGCACTCCAGCAGTGCATGGCTATAATGCCTTTCATACATTCCTACCAGCCACTGAACATGAAAGAGCAAAGGGCGGAAGTATATCGATCTACATGAAGGATAAGCATACCTCAAGGCTGGTCAAACAATGACATGCTTGAGCTACTCCGTGTACAACTAACCATGGGAAAAATCCATCACCATATTCTTGCTAGCTACAAGTCCCCCACCATGAGCCAGAAAACCTATACATCATACCTGAAGTTACAAGAATTGCTCACCATCCAGGCCAATACCATACTCATGGGTGATTTTAACTACCCCTACATTAATTGGGAGGCATGCACAACCACTAACATGCAGGGCCAAAGATTTCTTCACTTTGTAAATTCAAATCCCCTGGAGCAGTTAGTCTGCACTCCCACTAGAGGAAAAAAATATCCTAGATCTGGTAGTCACAAATATAGGAGAGCACTACACCCCGCCCCCACCAGTGTTATATCCTCACTAGTAAGTTCAGATCACAAAATTGTCTCCCTTGAAATAAAGGTAAAACTAGCCCCCCCAATCCCAAAACTTTACAAACTTCTCTAAGGTAAATGACCCCCTATTAAGGGGTGGCATAGCTAGCTTCTGCTTCCACACTCCCCCAAATCCAGAAAACAAAGAAACTTGTGCAGAGGCATACACAAAAGCCCTGTGTGAGCACATAAACAACTGCATAGAAACTTCAGTACCAGATCAAAATAAACCCAGGTCAAACCATAAAAACAAGCCACCCTGGTATTAATAGGTTGTACAAAAAAAGAAAGAAAATCTGGTTGAGAAGAAGGAAGGAATGTGTTCAACAGAGCAATAAGTCCCTCATTAATATATACAACTGAATCAGGAAACTAGTCAAGTCTGTGAAAGAAAATTTTGAGGTAAAAATAGCCTCCAAAGCTAATGATAACCATAAGCCATTTTTCAATTATGTCTGCAATCTTAAGGACAGCACCCAAAAATCTATGGAATTAGTTGTATATGGCATCACCTATATTCACCTGGAAGATATAGCAAATCTGCTGGCAGACAAATTCAGTTCAAATTTTACCTCCCCATCACCCACCGTTCTTCCCCAAGAAATACCTTCCACCACTTCACTGCCAATTATTACCAAAGAACAGGTTGCCACAGTGCTCTCTAAGGCTAAAAACATGGCTTCAGTGGGGCCTCACAATATACCAGGATGCCTCTCAAACAGCTTAAATCAGAATTTATCAGGCCCAGTAGGATCTCTATTTAACCACAGCTTCCAGACTGGCTTTGTCCAAGTAGAGTGGAGGACAGCAACAGTCATCCCTCTGCATAAAGGGGAACCATCTACTGACCTGGGAAATTGCAGACTCATAAGTTTGACTAGTCTTCTGTGTATGGCCATGGAAAGAATAATCATGGACCTGATAAACAGTGGCATAGGAGACCTAGAAACACTGGACCTGACCCAGTTCAGCTTTGTAAAGAGCAGGTCATGCCTATTGAGTCTGGTGGATTGCTTTGAGAAAGTCACTAAGGCCATGGATGAAGGTAAAACAGTACATACCGCCTACCTAGACCTAGCCAAAGCACTTGACGGAATTCCCACTCAGGCATTATAAATAAACGCATAAAACTTGGCATAAATCCCTGTATCACCAGATGGATAGCCAAGTGGTCACAGACAGGACACGTGGTTAAAATGGGCGACTCCAGATCAAGCAAGAGGACAGTTACTAGTGGTGTGCTTTCAGGGCTCAGTACTGGGACTACTCCTGTTCAGAACATAATTCTGTGAAATCAAGGCAAATGTGGAAGGCCTCTGGATGAAAAAATGTGCCAATGACTGCAAGCTGGGGGTAATCATTGAATACCCCAGTGATGCAGATATCCTTCAGGAGGGTCTAGATCAGACAAATGGTTGGTGCCAGAACCATGGTCTAAAAACGAAATGCAAAAAAATGCATCATCATACCCTTTGGGAAGTCTAATAACCCTGCAAATTACATCAGTAGCGCACCCCTTAGAGTAGACTCAAAGCATAATACACAACATAAAATGCAATATAAGATAACATGCTATAATGTTATCAACAAAGCAGGCCAACAGCTTTTTAAGTTAATGAAAATTGAAACTATAGTGTATTTACTAGCTATTGCACTGTATCCTCTTCAGTTTGTTCCCCACCCTGTATCTTAAGCAGTTTCATCATTGGAACTTAAAGTGAGATTCTGCTTCTCCTTTAAAGTACATTATTAGACATTCTTTCATGTATTCTAGAATTTAGGTCAGGTCTTGCACAAAGATGGATGCAAGGCTAACTGTATTCCAGGGCCCTTTTGTCCGTCTTTCTTTGAGCAACAAATACACTTGCCATGCCTCTGTTCAACCAGGTTGTGGTTCTTGTCCAGAAGCTTCACAAAAATCAGTCTTTTTACTGCTAAGACCAAATCCAGCACATGCACAGCTCCACAAAATACCAAAAAATCAAATGTAAAAGCAAAATGTACTATGTGTTACATGTCACTGCTAGTATATTATACATGCTTGCCTTCAGATGCTGAAGAGTAATATGTCAGTACCTATCTGGTAACTGGACACGTTCCTTAATTCACAACTATAGCATCTTCACATCCTGAAAATGTCATGTTAGATCTCTAACACTTCACCTTCTGATTCTGCTTCAAGGTTTTTTCTCTGCCAAAGGATAAATCACATAGTTGGTTCACTGATATGAGTCATTTGACTTGAAACATTTGTCTTCTAACTATAAAGCACCTTACACATACTTGGAGTCTTCATTCTCGGCACTAGTGCTATATTGACACTTTGGGCTCTAGCAGTTTCCATCATTACAACTATACTCTGAAACATTGACATCTACCTCTAGAATAAATTGTCTGTTGTGCTTGTAGTAGACAGAGAGTCCAGAATTTTGTTAGCTATATGTAGAGAATGTTTGCTCTCGTGCCCCCCCCCCCCCCATCTAAAAACATCAAAATTCATTATCTTTCCAGGCTTCCTAATATCTCTTTACTACCCACTGACAGTTTGTTCCAGAGATTGCCCCTTCTTTGGAACAGGCTTCTTATTCACATTAAGCAGAACCCTTCCCTGGATGGGAAGTCTGACTGTCAGACTAAAAGAATCACCACCTAAAATTGAAACCTGCCATCCCTAATGTCTAGGACCATTAAAAGTCAGCCTGCCAAGATGCGTTCCCTTTTCTCGCTTCTGGGCTAAATGTACTACAAATGAATTGGTAATACTACTCTATTCATATCTTTCAATCTTCTGTCATGTCTGCAACCAGGAATGTTTCCCAGACATTGTTTGCTGGAACCCTTTTTTGCAAATAGTTAAGTAGAAGCATTGCTCAGGTCCTCATCAAAGCTGGACATCACCCGTTTAGCATCCAGGTTGTATCTAAAGAATTTGGATCAGACCTTGTAGTTTTAAGTTAGGTGCGTTGAGAAGAGTTTCAGATCAGACACTGCCAAAGTGGTTGATGCAAGTGTCCTTTCCTGATTCCAGGATGGTTCATGCTTCTAATAATATTAGTCTGGCACTGTGTATATCTTATAGGAAATATCCTTTAGTAAGGACCTTTTAGATATTAAAGCAAGTTATTAGCAAACTGCAGTTATCTATGGACCACTGAATATCAGTAGAACGTACGACATTTATCCTATCACTCTGTAGTGTCTGTGATTATGATCTGCAGCACAACTAGAACTACTATTGCTTCCAAATGAAGTAAGCAGATTAGTAACAGAGTGCATCAAGCTTATATTAAAAAGTATGAATACCAGTATTTCTGTTTTAGGAAGACTTTTTTTTCTAAATAGATTTCTACTTTGTGTGTGTGTGTGTGTGTAAAAATGTCATTCACATGATATATCTAGGAGTGGTAAAATGTTTCCCAGAATGATTAATGGCCTTGCTGGCACTCTGTCTTCACTGAGGCGGTAACAAACACACACACACACACACACACAAAACTTGTAGATACAGTGAGAAATTGTATGTATTTCTGAAATTCAGATATTTTAATTTTATAGTACCCAGTAACATTTCAAGCTGCCAAGGCACTATTCTGTTTGAGCATACTCCTCTGTTTGCAGACCTACTAAAATGTAAATATATAGGTTTGGATTTAGTGAAAAATATGTGTAGGTCCATATTCCTTCTACCCTCAAGCAAAGTCAGAAACTAACATTAATTTACTCTTATTACCTAGTTTTTTTTTTCCTGGTCATGCATTGTTCTAAAGAGAAGCTGACTCAAGCAAAGCCCAGTATACATTGTGATAAAAAATGCATCTGAATTTACAATTGAGAAGACAAAACTTAATAAAAAGTTGGCATAGAATAGACCCCCACACCAATACTGTCTTCCAAATCATCATCTTTGGTCAATTAATAATAAACTGCTTTCCCTCTACAAACCCTAGAGAGCAGCTGGGGTCAATCTCTATTCCAATAGTGTAGCTAAAACTTAGAATCAAATTCATATATAAATCAGGTCCATCACACAGCTTCTTCTTTTCAAACCATTACTAAAAGACTTCCTCTCTGCTTCCTGGCTTTGTCTCTGCTCCTCATCTGGGACATAGCTCTCTAATACCCTTTATCACCTTACTTACATCTCCCTTTAAAGCACTAAATCTATAAAACTGATTATCCCCTCCTAATACCTTACTTTATTGTACTTCTTGAACTAGTATACCTTCTTCTAATTAGCACAACCAAATTAATATTCCATCACTACTTCTCTGTTAACACTCAGACTTGTTTATCTCCTCTAATACCGCACTCTGTCACATTTCTTAAATTACTCCTACTATCTTATACACCCCTCTTCTATAAATAAAGTCTCAGTACAAGGCTTGTAAATTTAATGTTTGTGAATATCAATACAAATTTTATTATACTATTA
Source organism: Protopterus annectens (assembly GCF_019279795.1). NCBI lineage: Eukaryota > Metazoa > Chordata > Ceratodontiformes > Protopteridae > Protopterus > Protopterus annectens. The sequence goes on along the minus strand of NC_056743.1, from coordinate 237,574,943 downwards.
TGTTATTTATTCACTGAAACTGCATTATAAAATGTGTTATTGTAAATACTGACTGCATTAAATACGATACCTTGGAGCTTCTCTTCCCAGGCCTCTGCTGAAAAAAGGGTACTGTGCCTAGTCTGCCTTTCCTGTTAAACAAATGTCAATGAATAAATACGGTAATATGGAACAGTATGTAACAAGGGAACTTTTCAACAGCAGAGGGCACCAAAAGCTTTGAGAGGAATCCATCATCAGAAAGATTCTCCTCTGCAGTTTTAACATTTGTGCCTGCTTAATTCTTTTGCAGCACAGAGGCACTTCCTTCTGTACTGCTGAATTCGTGCCAGAGGAATGTAGTACCTAATGAAGTGGTATGCTATTCTTTAACAGGAAATTGCACTGAATAACCTGGAGCTTAGCACTTGGCAAGTGTTGTTTGGCAACCTGGGATGTTTTATATTAGAAAGCTGTTGTTAGAATCCAGTACACAAGGAGATTATTGGCCGAGAATTAAGCAGAGTAACACACTAGAGAATGTTTGATAATGAGTGCAATTTCTGTCCACCTTTTAAATTATACTTTATTTGAAAAAAATAAAATAACAGTGCATGTAATTAGATTTGGATCATATATTTTTCCAGGTAATTCAAACTGGAAACTACATAAACAGTACATTGTGGGTAGTGACAGTATCTAATACAACAGATCACATGACCACACATGCTTAAAATAAAGTAAATTATATAAATACAGGCCTGGATAACTCAACTATTTTGGCCCTGTATTGCAAGACAGAAAGAAGATCTGCCTAAAGCAACTGTTTCCAGTATGCTGTCTGTAAACACTGTCTAAAACTGTATCATATTCTTAGATTCTGATTAACCATCTTTAAGGTTATTATGGTGTTAGTGCTGAGATGTAGGTTAAAGTCAAGTATCACAACCAAAGCATGTGCACACATGGATCCGTAAAATATATAGTGACACAGCTGTGGTGTCACATGTCACAAATCAGATAAGGAAGAGTGGCACTAGTAATTGTGGTCTTAGGATTAGTGCTTGAACCTAAAAAAACAGCTCTGGGACTACTTCTTCTTCATTCGGCTTTTTCCTGGTTAGGGGTCGCCACAGCAGATCACCCTGTCCACTCATGATTGGCAGTGGAGTTTTACGGTGTCGAGTTGCCAGCCCGGCGCCCAACCTTCCACAGAAGACACACACATGCACACACACACACACCTAGGGCCAATTTAGAGTATCCAATCCACCTGCAGCATGTCTTTGGGATGTGGGAGGAAACCCACGCGACCACAGGGAGGACATGCAGACTCCACACAGAAGGCACCCCAGCTGAGGATCGAACCAGAGAACCTCTTGGTGTGAGGCGGCAATGCTAACCACTGCACCACCGTGGCCGCCAGTGATAAAGCTAGGGAGCACTTGAGATCCAGTTTCTGCTGTTTAGAGAATGCATGTTTTCCTTCTACTATTAAGGCTTTTCTCCTGATACACCAGTTTTCACTTCATCTTCTTCTTTCGGCTTTTCCCAGTTAGAGGTCACCACAGCGGATCACCTGTCCGCTCATGATTGGCAGTGGAGTTTTACGGTATCGAGTTGCCAACCCAGTGCCCAACTTTCCACGGAAGGCACACACATGCACGCACTCACGCCTAGGGCCAATTAAGAGTGTCCAATCCACCTACAGTTTTCACTAACTTTCCAAAATCATTGTCATTGAATGTCCACATATAGCATTACTCACTCTTGCTTTTGTGGCTGAGGGCATAGCTGAAAACTTTCAGAAAAGATTAGTTTACTTATCTGGTCAAAACTTAATAAGATAACCACAAATTCTTCTTTAGCTGTGTCAGGAAAATAAGGAATAACATTCAACACTGCAGATTCAAAATAGTAATACCTACTCAGATTCAATGGATAATGTCAACATATTGGCAAACAAATGTAGTACCAATTTTACCTGACTACTATACCAACTCCCATATTTCAGGATTCCAATCAACACCTATCATCAAATAACATGTATTTCAAATTCTTTTTAAAAAAATACATCATCCATGGGGCCTGATAACACACCCAATTGTCTAATGAATAGCACTAACCAAACACTGGCAGACCCACGCCCTAATCTCTTTAACCTGAGCCTGGAAGTGGGTTGTGTCCCACAGGTTACCACACTTCATAAGGGTATTCTCTCTACTGACCCTGGATATTATAGATCCATCAGTCTGAAGAGTCTTATATGCAAAGCCATGGAATGTATCAGAACTGAACCGTGATATCAAAAATCTTATCAGACTTGACCTGCATGAATTTGTCCTTGTTAAGCCAAGATCCTGTCTAAGGAGTTTAATAATTTTCCTGCCATAACTAAACTGAGTGTGGGCTAGCTTTCCAGAAGACATACCTTGACCTTGCCAAGGTATTTGATACCATATCGCATGTAAACATAATAACTAAACTAAAATAAGCTCCAAACTTACCTATACATAGTTAGGTGAATAGCAATCTGACTAGTAACCAAGGATGAATTACCGAACCAACAAAAAAACAATGGAACAATAAGGTCTGGTCAACACGCAGCACCCAATAAAGGCAGCCACACCATAAAGCAATCCAAAATACGACAATGTAGCAATAACTCCACAAAAAAGTTGAATAAAATAAACCAGGAGGTTTTATTCCAGATTAAGCGCTTTCTTTTCCAAAACAGGAAACTTCATCAGAATCTACTGACATCACATCCCTCCTTCATTAAATAGGTGCATCCATTATTATGATTGGATAAAAATTTTAATTTTAATTACTTAAATAACAAACAAAATTATATTTAATACCTTTCCAATGTTAAAATTTACTGATAATAACAATTTGCTTTTAATTTTAACGCAGATGTCAAGGAAACATGGTCATTGAGACCAGGATAGATACATGCATCAAGCCTCAACTGCCATATTAATTCCCTAAACTCAAGACTATTTTGCCAATCACCCCCCCCCCCCATCTGAAATCTGACCTAAGGGCAGAACTCCTACAGTAAGGCTAGGGGGTGTGTTTTCTGAGAACATGAAGGTGAACAGCGGAGCCCCTTGGGTATTTGTGCTGGGATCTTTGCTATTTGGTATCTGTTTCTTGGATCTCCATATATCAGATGAGAATCTGTGGTTAAAAAATTCATGGATGACTAAATTGGAAGCCATTGTCAAACCCCGCTCTGATTTACAAGCATTCCTATAGGAGCTTACATTAATCAATAACTGATGTATGAAAAATGGGCTCAAACGTAAAGCTAAAAAATGCAGCATCAATGCTTTTGGTAAGCATCCCTTTGCTCCAGCTTGTAAAATACAAAACACTACTTCAGACAGAATAAGTTCTGAGAGACCTGGGCACTTGGGTAGATAGCTCCATCATATTTGACCATCATGTTGCAAAATGGTTAGGAAAGCCTTCTACTTTGCACAGCTCATAGCAAAAGGTATTTCCTGTAAGTAAGAGGAAGCCCTCACCTCCCTGCATTCTGCACTGCTTATCATCATAGAGTACAATGCCCATTGTATGAGACAAGTGGAAAGTCCCCAAAAGTTGTCAACTAACATGAAGGGCTTAAAAGACCTGAATTGCCAGAAGAGGCTGAAAGCTATATTTCTTCATTCAGTATCATATAGACTCTTTAGGGGTGACCTGTGCCTCATATATAGGACCATAAAGGATCCAGTAGTCCAAGAACCCATAGCTTCATAAATCACAGTCCTACTAAATCTTCGGTCACAGATCCTAACCTGCTCCAACAAATCAACAGGATAAGGTACAGCAATAGATTAGTCCCACAGGGCCTATCCGTTTTCTATATCAAGTTTCCTCTCCAAATTGTGCAGCATGGAACACTATCTGACTTCAAAAATTAGCTAGATATCTGGATGGGTATTTAATTCATACCTGCTATGACTAGCCTGTCCCTCCTTGAAAAGGCAGGTAAGTCCTAAGAGTGGGTATTTGCAAGGTGGAAATTGCCACTTGGCTCAGTTGCCTTGCAACTTGTAATACTTATTGTGTGTGTGTGTGTGTGTGTGTGTGTGTGTGTGTGTGTGTGCGTGTATTTCCTTACCTTTAGCAAATGGCACTAATATCATCATGAATAATGTCGACACCAAATAATCAACATTATGCACATTGACATGCTAGTAAGTATGCCCCAAGCATCAGTCTCTGTGCATGCAAAAACCTTAAAACAAAATTAAAAAGAAAACCTCATGTTTTGCAACCCCTGCTGGTTGTATATTCTAACTGTGAGATTGCATAATTCCCGGGGAATAATAGTAATTACATTGATAATATAAAATGTTATGTTCGTTTCCTGGATGACATTTTTGTTTTATGGAATGGTACCAGTGTAGAAATAGACGAGTTTGTCAGGTACTTGAACAACACTAGTACTTTTTTGAAGTTCACCTATTCTTATAACTGCCATGGTATAGTTTATCCTGGCACTTACATAAAACACACATATGAAGGGTTTAAATCTCAGATATATAGGATAAAAACATTTAGTAATTGCTACTTAGAATATTCAAGTTGTCTTCCATGGAAACAAAAAAAGAGTATTTTGAAGGGGCAGTGTATTAGGGCTGCACGTATGACTTCTGAATATGATGAGATGAAGAGATTGAATACATAGGTAGAATGTTTGCCAACAGGGGGATACCCCTTATCTATGATAAATGATGTGACACAGTATGAAGGGAATGGAGTGTCAAATATAAACCCTTACTAGGAGTTGGGATGACTATTATTAACAACATTCAAGGGAAGGAAAATTATGGAAGGGCTTTAATTTTGGAATACAATCCATCAGTGGAAGCTGTTAAAAGTATAGTTGCACGCAACTGGAATTTTCTAAAAAGTGATGAGGATGTTTATAAGTTGTTAGAAGACAAACCCAATTTTGTGTACAAAACAGGTTTCAACCTTAAGAATAAATTTGAATACAACGGGGCACACAGGAGAATACTAGGACAAACGAAGTTACCAGGAAATACGGCAGATGCAACCAATGTTTTGATATTACTGAGGATAGGTTCTTAATTTGGATAACATCAATAAAACTAAGGTGTATTTCAAGAAAGGGAATTGTAATACAAAACATGTGATATATAGGTTCATAGGTTGGTACTAGGCTATCAGCCCTAGGGCCTATACAAGCCTAGCCATAGCAATTCCCTGGCTATTTCTTCCCACACTATTTACTTCCCTGGACCCCTGTCTAGCAGGGTGACTGACGTGATCCCCGGAGTGAATTTCCTTTCTCCCATCCAATTGTCAAGGTTCCTTTTGAAGAGGACCAAAGAGGCACTCTGCTTGACATCTATGGGCAATTTGTTCCAGAGTCTGGGGAGTCTCTGGGTCAGGAACCTATCCCTCCAGCATGTTTTGTTTATTGTGATGACAAGGTTTAGATCCCTGGATTAATGTACATGCTCCACCTCAGTAAATCTAAATCCCTTAGAGCCACGTGCTTGAGGGACTTGAACCTCAGCACAGAAATAAATAGAACATGCTGGAGGGACAGATTCATAACCCAGACGCTCCCTTCACTCTGGAATAGAATTCCAATTCATGTTTGGCAGAGCACCTCACTGACCCTCTTCAAGAAGAATCTTGATGAGTGGATGGGGGATCTTAGGTTTGTCCTGGGGATTACTTCCGTGTCACTATTAGACAGAGGCAGAGTAAACTAAACTTTAAAAAGGGCACAGTATACTCAAATCAAGGGGTGGCGTAAGCCAAACACAATCAGGCTAGGCTTATAAATGCCCCAGGGCAGATAGCCTAGTATGAACCTATGAACCTATGGAGCATGTGGCTCTGAGGGATTGGGATTTCTTTAAGTGTAGCATGTCCAACAGCTCTGGGTTTGACATGGCCTTGTATGTTAAGCAAAGATTGCCTCTGAGTAGACGATATGTGACAGAGTATAGCTGGAGTTTTTTAAGGCGGTCAGCATAGGGCATCTGCTTTAGGCCTGTGATTCTTTTAGTGAGGTATTTCTGTGGCCTTTCCAATTGTTTCAGATGTCTTGAGAGGTACATACCAAATGGGGCATTGTATTCTACAATGGGTCTAATGAGGGATGAGTACAGTGGGACAATGACCTCCTTTTTTCTGGATGAAAAGCCCTTAGTGATGAGGTGTGCCACATAGAAGGATTTCCTGACTGTTGTGGCGATGTGGTTATCGAAGGTGAGACCACTGTCCACCTGTGTCCCTAAGTTTCTTATCAAACTTTCTGTGTTTAGTGTACTGCCACTTATATGGTAATTCACGGATACATGTTTTTCCCAAAGGGGATAACTATACATTTCTTGGCATTGAGCTTGAGCCCATGGCTCTGGCACCAAGCATCTGTTTCTGTAAGGCCATTTTGTAGAGTATCCACATCATTTGGGGATTCAATAATGGCTCCCAGGTTTACAGTCATCTGCAAACTTTGTTATCCAGAGTCCCTTAGTGTTGGCCTGTACTTCAGAGAAGTAGATGCCAAACAAGAGCGGTCCCAGGACTGAACCCTGAGGTACTCCACTTGTCACTTGTCACTTGTCTGGAGCTGGATTTGGAGTCGGCTACTTTTACAGTGTGGGTTCTATCAGTAAGCCAGTTAGCAACCCATTGGGTGACGTAGGGATTAATGCTCAGCTTAGTAAGTTTATCTATGATTCCAGAGTGGAGGATGGTGTCAAAGGCCTTGGCAATGTCTAGATAGGCTGTGCGGATCACCTTACCCTTGTCCATGGCTCTGGAGACTGATTCGAAGAAGTCAATCAAGTTCAGGAGACAAGATCGGCCCTTCACGAACCCAAACTGGGTGGGGTCCAGTGTTTGAAGGTTGCCAATGTCTTTGTTTATAAGTTCCATGATAATACGCTCCATGGCCTTGCAGATAAGCCTTGTCAGACTGATGGGACGGTAGTTTCCGGGATCCAAGGTGGATCCCCCCTTGTGGAGTGGGATAACTGTAGCTGTGCGCCACTCAGTGGGCACGAAACCTGAGGTGAGTCTATGATTAAACATGACACTTAGGTGAGGTGCCAGTTCATATTGTAGTTCATGTAGTACACATCCCGGGATGTCATCTGGTCCCATGGATGCTGTATTCTTAGCTTTGGAGAGTGCGTTTTTTACCTGTGTGGCCGTTATTACCAGAATTTGGCAATCTTCCGGTATTGAGATGGGCCATTTAGAGGGTGAGAGGGGGGTGAAGTTGGCATTGAATAGATCTGCCAGGATGTTGGCAATATCCTTGGGATCAGTATATTTAATGCCATTCTGTTTTAGCTCAGAGCAGATCTGAGCATTGCCATTTAGATTCTTGACATAGTTATAGAATGCCTTGTTGTTGTCTTTGGAATCTTTGGCAATTTTATTTTCGTAACTAGCTTTGGAGGATTTTATGAGGGATCTCAGTTTCTTACTGAGGCTGGTAAGGAAGTTTTTTGCATCCTGAGATTTTCCTCTTTTCTGCAACAGTTTCTTCCTTTTGTTGTAAAGTTTGTTTATGGCAGGGGACCACCAGCATTTTATTTTGGAAAAACTAATAGAGCACTTAAAAACTGAATATATGAACACTTTTATCACATTAGGAAAAAAGATGGGAACAATGCTCTATTTAGGCATCTGGAAACTAGCCCTTTATGCTCCATGTTTATGTTTGGAATTTTGGAATGTACTACATTAAAACCCAGGGGAGGGAATATTAAGGCTATATTAGAAGAAAAAGAAGTTAGATGGCAGCTACTGTTAAACGCAACTAATATGCCTGGAATCAACGATAGCATTCCCATTACTGGAACAACCAACAACAATAATGGAAAACGACACACAACATTCCCATTACCCAGATGTTAGAGTTAAGGCAATAAGTGAATAAAGTACTTGTATATTTCAAGTAGAACATCAGACACTTATGAACATGTACATTTACTTTATTTATAATTCTGAGATATAATTTTGTGTGTATTTTTAGGTATAAATGTATACATATTCATACACCTCAGGATACTTTGATTATACATTTAGGACAGGTACACTCATTTGTATATCCTTAGGAGTGTGAAAAATATTAAGGAATGTATGTCACTTATTTTTTCAGGTCATTGCTTATGTTTACTTTTATTGGAAACATTTTAATAGCAATAATATATTTTATATGTTTCGATGTATCAAAGTATGTTTTGAACAGTCAATGTGTTTTGTATGTCCTATGACTGTTTTTTCTAAGTTTCAATGTAAAAGGGGAGCAAATTTGTATCAGTTATTCTATTGGTTGGGGTAATGTATTTAAATATGATGGAATGATTGATTAATTAATTCTGATGAAGTCTACTGTGCAGTAGAAGAAAGTACTAAATCCTTGGTGTTGAATAAATGGCATTTTATCATTTCAAACTTGGGTATGGACTGTATTTGAACTGCTGGTACTGGAAGGGAGCCTGAAAATTAAAAAGAAAACATAATTTTTTGCAACCCCTGCTGACTGTATATTCTAACTTCGAGATTGCATAATTCACGGGAAAGGGCAAATTCCACAGCCTCGAGAATCATCCTATCTGCTACTTTTGTCAACAGATGTCAACAAAAGTACTATTCAACAAAAGTAGTGTTTTATATATATATATATATATATATACACATACATACACACACACACACACACACACACGCCCTTGCTAAAGAAGCAGAAACTGTGGCTACTGCACACATAAATGTTCATTCATTCATGTGTTCATGTGTAACCAAACAACCCAAACATGTTTGTCAGATAATACCCGAGTTAAATACATGTGCAAAATGAATGAAAGATCTTTGCAGACTTGTATGAACTGAGTGGGAATCTTTTGGCAGCTAGGAGTGACAAGGAAGGCTGAGGAGTATTCCATCAGCTATTGCAATGAGAAATACCTCTGCATGCACATTAATGATTTAGGAAAGGAGGCCACAGCTGTCTTGACTGGTGGTGTCAACACATGTTGCTAAGTCCTAACATCTTTCCCAGCTTTAACACTACAGAAATGGATTCCAGTGCTATCTATGCTATTTTATAGGTGCATGATCCAGTCTTTATGACAAGGGTAAGTCTCACTAAATTTTTCCTTTGCCTTTAACGTTGTTGTTGCTAACACAGCTTTAAAAAAGGTTCCAAATTTGCCCATTCAGTATTAATATAAAAATGCCAAAATTATGATTTACAGAAACACATTTAAACTGAACACAGTCCTTTCAATTTCAAATATAACTGTCTCTTCTGTTACTTCACTGAAAAATGTCACTTTCTTTAAGCATCTCAAGAGTATAGCATGAGCCAGGACTCCTTTTCACTTCTCAAACAGCATGACTATTTAGGACAATAGACGTAGTCTGCTGCAAAATTATCTGATGTAGTACGAAGCTGTAGCAGTACAAGCGGACACTGAAGACTCTGCATTCTTTTCTTATTTAGCCTAGAATAAGGGTTTGAAATGGATTGAAAAGAGTGTTTCTGATACATTACATGTAATGAGGTTCCACTAAAGGATCAGCTCTCAGCAGTAGATAAATTATTGTTATGCCATCTAAAAAGATCTCACAAAGGATAATTATATTGGCACTGATCTCCAAAACTCAGTTACCACAATACTCTTTATACAGGCTATCTATGGATGACCTTTATCAACTCCAGCTTGTGAGAATGCAGTGGTCAGCATATTAACAAAAAGTCTCATGTCAGCCATATTTCTTCTGTGCAGATACCTTTCACTGGCAGCTAGTCAAATTTCAAGTCATGTAAAGAGTTACATGAATGCAGGTTAAATGGCAGGAAACTGATTCTGTGAATTGTCCATTTCAACCAATTAGATAAAATGCATTTCCTGACAGAAGGTAACTTTAAGGGCGTTATTTCTCCTTTCTGTCAAGATACAGCGACCATGGATCTGATTATGTAAACATCATGGGTAAAAGGACATAGATCCCTACAACAGGTTGTGGGGGTGCTGCCTCCACACAAAAATAATTTTGATATAAGACAAATGCAGTAGCTTTTAGTACAAATGTTATCTGCATGTATTGCTATCAGTAGATTACACTAGCTCCAGATAATGGCCTACTTTGTCAAGGATACGTTTACCTGAATAATCTGAATAGATGTTACCAACCATCTAGGAATCGTTGATCACTCCATGGAGGAACTGATAAAGATTCCAAGCATGCATTGAATATTGTTTGGCCTTGATTCATTTTTGCAGCACTTTGCACCCTTTAGAATGTTCTACCTCATGAGTAAAAAGAGTAGCTTATTGCACCAAACTTCAGATCACAGATGCCAAAGACATACTGTAGTAAAAGACTTTACTGACAGCATTTTAGGTAAATTTGAGCTAAGATGCATTTACACTTAAACAGTTATTAATCTTAGCGCATCAGTTTTACTTGCATGTGATTCTACATACATTTGCAGCCATATTACGTAACACAGGTCATGTGGGAAAGGAGTTTAATACGATTATTTCATATGCCTAATCAATCAGGAAATAACCTCACTGTAAGGCTTTTATGTCTCGTGTAATACCTAAAACAAATAACCACAAAGTAAAATTATATTACCTTGTATGCAGCTGGCTGGTTATTAGAAAACTAAGTCTTTACATGCATTATAATATACACCATGTCATTGTCAGATAGGATAAGCAGGCTTGTTATCTGCTGCTTCTCTGTCCTACATTTAACTGTGTGGGATCTCCATGGTGTTGGTCGATTCTCCTGCTTCAGTGGATTCCTGCTTTGGTGGGCTGGGACAAGGACTTGGAATGTTTTGGTCCATTGTGCACCTTTGTTTCTACAGTCTATGGATACTGTCAGTGGTTTGCCACACCTAGAACTGGAGGCCTGTGGGATACATTCAGCAACCAACAGCTGCCTATGACTTGTACTGACTGCGCAGATTCTTCAGAGATATATATATATATATATATATATATATATTTTTTTTAATTTAGTTAGACATTGTTTGCACTTACTTTATTACTATTTATAATATTACTGTTTATTTTTAGAGAGCCCTTAAAGCCTAGCCATATTTATCCCAAGTTTCTTGATTTACAATAGCTAGGTGAATGGAGTTCACAGAGGTATGAGCCTATGCTATGATATCTACCAATTGCCTTGGTCCATATGGGACATTGGTGCCACCTCAGGAGTAAATTTACGATTACCCTTCCTTTGATCTAGCTTGCACTTGAACAGTGTCAGAGAAGGGCTTTGCTTCATGTGAATAGGAAGCTTGTTCCAGAGGAGTGGTAGTCTCTGAGAGCCATATCTCTCTCACTCCAATATGAATTATTCATGTCAAGCTCTAGGTTAAGATCCCTGGAACAATTGACTCTTGTGCAGTTTGATATATGAATGTGTAACATTTCCATCAAGGCTGGATCAGAGACTGCCCTGTAAGCTAGACACAGATCACCCTTTAGTAGTCTGTAGGAGACAGAATACAGTAATGAGGCTTTCAATCTTTGCCTGTTTGACTTTTTCTTTATACCCTGTATCTTCCTGGTGAGAAACCTCTGGGGTCATTCCAGCTGTTGCAGATGTACATGCAAAAGGGTCTATTATACTCAATTACTGGTCTTTTGAGGGCAGAGTACAATGAAATTATAACATCCTTTGATCTGGAAGTCATGTATTTACTTATGAGTTATGCCACAGAGAAGGACTTCCTCACCATTGTGGACACATGCTGGTTGAAGTTCAGATTACTATCAATCTAAATAACCTGTCCATGTACCACTGAGTCTACTCTTAGAGGGGTGCTGTCTATATTGTAATTAGCTGGGGTATTTGTTTTCCCAAAGGGAATAATTGTGCATTGTTTTTGCATTTAGTTCCAATCCATGGCTCTGGCACCAATCATTTGCCTGCATTAATCCTTTCTGCAGTACATCAGTATCATTGAGGGATTCAATGATTGCCTCCAGTTTGCAGTCCTCTGCAGACTTGGTCAGTCAAAGGCCATCTACATTTGCCTTGACTTCTGAGAAATAAATTCCAAACAGGAGAGGGTCCAGCACACAATCCTGTGGTATGCTACTGTTGACTGTCCTCTTGCTAGAGGTGAATTCCCCCACTTTGACAGTATGTGTCCTGTCGGTGAGCTATTTGGCTACCCACTGGGTGACGTATAGTTTTAGGACCAGTTGAGAGAGTTTCTCAATAATACCTGAGTGGGGAATTGAGTCAAATGCTTTGGCCAGATCAAAGTCGGTGATATGCACAGTCTTTCCCTCATTTATTGTCTTGATGACCTTTTTGAAGAAATCAACCAGATATAACAGACATAATCAACCCTTAATAAATGTGAACTGGGTTGGGTCCTAAGTCTGGAGATTACCTATGTCCTTGTTGATAAGGTCCATGATGATCCTTTCCATGGCCTTACAGATGAGGCTAGTCAGGCTTATGGGTCTAGAATTCCCTTTGTTGGTTGATGGCCCGCCTTTGGGCAGAGGGATGACTGTTGCTGTCCTCCATTCAGCAGGAACATAGCCTGTCTGGAGACTGTAGTTAAATATGGATCCAAGTGGGTCTGCTAGGTCATGTTTTAAGTTATTTAAAAGGCAACCTGGGATGTTGTCAAGGCCCATTGATGCCACATTTTAGCCTTAGAGAGCGCAGAGATGACCTACTCTGTTCAGATGATAGGCTGATGAATGGTGGCAGGTATACTTTGGGGGACAACTGGTAGGGACAGGGAGGTCAAATTTGATCCAAATCTGCCAGCTAGCAGGTTGGCTATTTCCTCCAGTTGAGTATGAGTGGTGCTATCCACACAACAGCTCTGTCCATAGCTGGGTATTCCCCTTAAGATTTTGGACATAGTTAAAAAATGCTTTGTGATTTTCCTTGGCTAGAGAGGCTATTTCGGCTTCATAATTTGCTTTTCAGGACTTGACTATAAGTCTCTGATTCATTTGTTTAGACTAGTGAGGGATTTCTTCTTCTGCTAAACCTTACCAACTTATTTTTGAACATTACTTTCTTTCTTCTGTTGTATAGCCTGTTTACACCAGGGGTCCACCAGGGTGTCTTGTTTTTCTGGCAAGACTTTGGTTTAATTTGATCTAGTACTGCTGATTCTATAAAACTGCTTAAATGGCTATGCAGGGCATTGGTGTACACCTCTGTATAGGATCTGTTTTCTGCATTCGGGGGGGTTTTACATTTCTTATGCCATGCTTAGTAGGAGGCAATTTGTCTTGGAGAAATTCTTTAGTGTTTTTGAGCTTGATGGGCTATTTGGCCTTATATTTATTACAAGGGAGACCATTTTGTGGTCCGATCTTAGCTCCTCCATGTTAGTGAGTACTATGTCCAGGATATTTGAGACCCTAGTGGGTATGCAGACCAGCTGTTGCAGAGTATTTGCATTGGCAAAGTCCAAGAACCTCTGAATCTGCATATTAGTGGTTGCGTATGTTCCCCAGTCAATGGTAGGATAGTTAAAATCACCCATGAGTAAGGTATTGGGCTGCATGGTGAGTGACTCCAGTAAGTCCAGGTACATGGAATGCTTTCCCTGGTTCATGGTGGGGGACCTATAGCTATCAATGATGTGGCAGGGAATTTTGCCCTTGGTTAGTTGGACATGGAGTAGCTCAAGAGAGTCATACTGTTTGACCAGTCTTGCGGTGTACTTATCTTTTATGAAAATAGATATACCTCCTCCTTTGGCTCTTTCTTGCTTATTTCCTGGTCTGAATGTAAGGGAAGCATTGTAGCCTTGCATGGGTGGAGTGGTTTCCGCGGCTTTAAGCCATGTCTCAGTGACTGCACAGATGTCATCATATTCCAAGGTGAGGAGTGCTTCTAGTGAGTGCATTTCCTTGTTTAGACTCCAAGCATTGAGCAGCAGTACCCTGAGATCATCAAGAGAAGATGTTGTTATGTTGGGAGGTTGGTTGTTTTGACACTGCCTAAAAAGGCACTATAAGGGTGGTTAAAGCCTTTAGTACTTTATGTTAGGCATACAGAAACAAATGTATGTATGGTTATAGCCATGTTTTGTTTGTGGTAAAGCATTTTTTAATTTATTTAATCTTTTGATAACTGGCCTGGGGAGTTGGTCCTTGGATCCTCTTCTCAGTCACAATGGCAAAGTGCTGTGTACAATTAGTTATTTGAAAGTCATCAGTATAATTTTATGCAGAGTATCATAGCTAAAAAAGTTAATGCACAGAGCATAAAACATATCCATGCAACTAGAAAGCATGAAGAGCAATACTAAAAATATTAAAAAATATAAAGGGCAATATTAAAAACAGTAAGATAAAACCTAGTGTCATTAGACCTAATAACATAACACAGTATACAAATAGCTAGTATGTTACACTGCATTTTCTTGAGTCTTAAGCATGCTAATTTCAGGATAGGGTAGATACATGTCATTAAATCCCCCTTTAGTTGACATCTGCTTAGTTGACAAAATTTGGTCAACTGCACAGATGGTCGACAAGTGCACAATATCCCACAGTTCACAGAGTTTGGAAGTATGCACTTTCCCCAACAGTGTGTGATCACAGAGTTGGTATATATATGGTGTGGGGGTGCAGATGTGCTTGTTCCCCTTCGAAAAGGACGTTTTCTTTTATTTTTTTTTTATTATGTTTTGCATGGACTAAGATTGCTGCTCGGCACATGCATATAGCATGTTGACATTTGTAAAGTTAATATTTTCTGATCAACACTGTGAATGTTGATATTTGAGTGTTTTGAGATGTTTTATATATATATATATATATATATATATATATATATATATATATATATATATATATATGCACACACACACACACGTACACATACACACATGCATGCATATATTACTGATGTTGCTAGTTACAGGATGAATAAGTACTTCCATAGTTACAGGTTTGACAGTTAGCAGTAACTAGCAGTTAACTAGAATACTGTGTACCTTTCTAGAAGTAAGTTGGGATTTTTACATAAATTAGCCCATTATCATGTGCCTGATGTTAATTTTAAATGGATGGAGTCTAAATTGTATGTAGAAGTACAAACTGTTATATATTTGTATTGCTGTACTCTGCTGAATATTGCAGATGTTATATATTTGTATTGCTGTACTCTGCCTGAATATTGTTGATGTCTGCATTGCTTGAATATTGCTAATCTCTTTGAATTTAAGTTTTTTATTTAAGGTTTGGTTACTTCTATTTTTTTATCTTTTTTGTTGTATTACATTTGTTTTGTTTTAAGTTTTCTGTTCTGTTGGAGTTTTAAGAGGCATTGACTAGGGTCAGTTAGAAAAGTTAGCAAAGAATTCCTTTGCAAACAATGAATGACATCAGTTAATTAGTGGGAGGAGCTAAGAAATAGCATTCCTCATTTAGCTAGAAATAGAGGCATCTCTATTTAGCTGGAGTGCTTGTTTGGCTTGCTTGCTGTACTCTGCCTAAATATTACTGATCTCACTCTGCATTGCCTGAATATTGCTGATCTCTCTCTGCATTTTATTTTTCCCACCCACCCACACAAGTGCCATTGTATTCTTAAACTTGGTGGCTTTTAAGTTGCCAACTCCTGCTATAAATCTGATTTTGGACACTCTTTCCAATCCCATCTCATCAGTTCATTCTACTGAGTACAGAGAGATCAGTTGGGAAGGCCCATCCCCTTAGTTTCTTACCTAGAATTATCTTCTGTTTCCTCTCTTCCCACTTGACTGAAGAAATTCCACTTTATTCAGCTGCTTTTACTGTATATGTGTTTCTTCCTCCTTTATTACTTTATATCACTTTTGCTGCTTGTTCTTCAAAGTGTTCAATTGCATTTATTATGCTGCATTTATTACTGTTTGTTAGTAGCCTGATTAAATTGTAGCTGTTATTCTAAGCCTCTTCATTTTGTGTTAAGCAACTGGGCTTCAGGCAAGATGTTTTTCATCAAGAAGGTTTGTAGTCTACACTCTTGTGGTAGGAGAGGTAGCTTATATCCTTCTAAGTTGGAAATTGCTGGTTGAAGGCTTATTGTGTCTGTTATTCTGAAAGTGAGTTAGCTTTGGTTTAAGTGCTTGGGCTTCAGGCCAGCTATTTTACATTAAGGTTTGTGGTCTACACTCTCATGGGAGGAGAGGGTAGCCTCTCCCCTTCTGAGCAAGGAATTGCTGGTTGAAGGCTTATTGTGCCTGTTGTTCCAAATGTCCTTGTTCTGGTTTAAGCACTTGGTTTCCAAACTAGTTATTTTACATTAGGAAGATTTATTATCTTCAGAGACTGACTGAAATGTCAGTCTAATGAAGGGATTGTAGTTTTGAGGGTTACAGTGGCCTTTATAAGTAGATTACTTTTTATTCTGTCAGGGAGTGGGTGCAATTTATAAGCTGTGGGATATTTGTTATGAATAGGTCAAGCAATGAATCATGTCCAGATAAGTTATAGTCTGGACTGGGGTGTGGATAATATGGTAAGATTATTCTGAGCTAAAGGTTTGAGGGGGTTGTGTTTTTATGTCAGAGCATATAGACATTAAAGACAGAAGTGGTTATAGTTGTTTGTTGTTACAAGAATTTAGAATTGTAAGTGCTTGTTTGGAGATATTTAAGCTGGCTAGAGGAGGATATAGATAGATGTTATACACAGTTATGTGTGTATTAATTATAGCAATAGGAGCCAGCTTGGGGGGTACCCTCAAAAGAGGACTTTGGTTATAAGGGAAAGTGAATTCTGACTTTTGATGAGCACCATTCTACTACCTCCAATTTTAGGAGCTGATCCATTGTTTAAATATAATATAGTTACTGTGATCATAGATGAGGGGAATGCATGTTCTTTAAGCCAGGTTTCTATTATTGCTAAATACATCATGGTTGCATTCCTCTGTGTAGGCTTCAAGTATGGCTACCATGTTTCTGCTTTCCTACAAGTTTAAGGTAGCTGTTTCACACCCCTTGAGATTTGTTTATGTGGCTGGGATGGGATAATTTGCTACACTGCAGTGTTAGGGAACAGATGAAGCAGGGACTGACTGTGTCAGGGAATGCCATTTTACAATTACGATATGCTATTTTTAATGATGGTGATATGTGGAAGAAAGAGATGACTAATAAGTAGGGTGAGTATGTTCAGTGACGGGTTAGATGTGAATAATGAGTTCTGTAGCATATAAGATTCTTGCATGAATAATGGGAAGGAGTGACGGGTTGCAGGCTACTCAATTATAGATGGAATTGTTAGAAGGGAATGGCAGTTATGTTATTTGACTGTATCATTACTGAGGGACGATGAGCTGAATCTAAGAGATTTTATAATTATTCTTTGGCAGGGTAAGGTGTTGGAGCAGAAGTGTGATTTTTTTGGAAAGAGATGAGAAGAGTTGTGAGTGCAAAGCTGTGACTGGTTATGAAGGTGGAACTGGAGCATTTTACTTATGTAAATGAGATGATATGGGGTAGATTGTTGAGAATGGAGTAGCGGAAGGAGCAAGACAAAGCCAAGGTTTGCAAGGCTGTGCAAAGTGGGGAATCTCCAGGAACTCTTCTAAAAAATATATCTGTGGTAAGGAGAACCATATAGCAAATCTAAAGATTACATTGCACTAATGGAGAGAGTAAAAGAGTTAGTCATGCATAACACGTGGACATTAGTTTAGAGGGTTAATGAGCAAAGCTCTTTTGTGCACATCGATCACCCCATGGTTTTAGATTATAAATGGAGTGCAGTTACAGTGGGGTATGAGAGCCTAATAGATTTACTAGTTGCTGCACTTTGGGTGGGGTTAGTGCTGTAGTACACTGCCTAGGTTAGCTACATGTTCTACTGCCTAGGAGGGGTATATACATGCTAGTTTGCAATGGTTTTACCCTGAAAGTAATGTTTTCATCTGTGGTGGTAGGACAACCATTGCTCAGCAGATGTAGAGGTAAAGGACAGGGTAAATAGAAGCAGCATTGTTTATATAGTAAATACTGAAGCTGTTTGTTATAATAGAGGACATTAAACAGTGTTCTCACACAATGAGCTGAGGTGTGCATTCTAATCTGTTTTCTCTCACATGGGAGATGACAGGCAGGCCCAAAAAGAGCCAACCAGTGCAGCCCTTCAGGAAGGACCTAGAACTCTGAAATCATGGACCGCTGCTGTGTTGAAAAGTCAATAAGCTGTTGACTGCTTCTGTAACAGGGCAGGCTACCTTACTTTACCAATGGTTTGTTTAGATTTGTCTGATTTTTAACAGTGTTTGATACAGTTAACAGAAAGTCAATCCTGACAGCAACATTCCTCTGAAATTCTTATCATACTTTTGTCAAAAAGAGTACATTTATTATTATTTTATTTATTTATTTAAATTTGTTGACCGGGAGTGTCCGACTGGACGTGGGTCCATTTTCAGCGGAGGCCCGGGGAGAAAAGCTCCACAGTAAAATAAACAGACAGTAGTTACATTGGATTACATAGTGATTAACAATTTAACATAGAAATTACTTACAACATATTTACAGATGAAGAACATAGTACATCAGTAGACAACTAGAATCTTTATCTGTGAAGTACATAACAGGCATTAACAAATGTAACAATGAGAAGTTCCTGCTGTATAATAAGTACTAGGCTTATGAGCATCTGAACTTGCTATCATCAAGGTAGTTAGTGGAGGTGAAAGAAAGGTAGTAGTTGGATGGGGTGGATGATATTAGAGTGGGAGTTGCAAGGGCATAGCCAACATGTTTTTAGGTGCGCTTTTAATAAAGTTTTGAAGTTGGTGCATGATGGTACGGAGGTAATTGTGGGTGGGAGTGAGTTCCATAATTTGGCTATGGCACAAGAGAATAGTGCTTCACCAGCAGAGTTATTGGCTTTAGTGATCTGCAAGTGATTTCTGTTGCTGGATCTTAGTGGTCTGGTGGTGCGATAGGGTTGGAGTAGATTCTGGAGGGATGGGACATTTAGTGGATAGTTTACTAGTTTGTGGGCGAGTGAGAGTTGATACCACTGAAGGAGGTGAGGGAGTTCAAGCCAGCCCAGTTCAGCAAGTGAGAGACAGTGGTGACTACGGTAGGATGCCCCTGTGGCGAATTTTGCGATTTTGTTGTAGCAGGTCTCTAGCTTGTTTAGATCACATTGCCTTAGGTTGGTATATACTGGAGAGGCATAAAGTAGGGTGGAGATAAGGTGGGAATTTGCTATTGAAATCTTTGCTGCTTTGGTGAGAAATTGTTTATTTCTGTATAATGCTCCTAGTTTTTGTGGACTTTTTTTATGGTCATGGATATGTGAATGTCAAATTTTAGTTTATTGTCTATTTCCACTCCTAGCAATTTGGTGTGTTCAGTTGGGTATATAGTGGTGTTGTCTTTTGCTGTGATGTTAAAGTGAGAGTTGTTTTGAGTATGTTTGGTGGGTTGGAAGATGAGTAGTTTAGTTTTGTTTGGGTTGAGTATTAATTGGGCATCGGATAACCATGTTTCAACAGAGGAAAAGGCTTCCTGTGTGACTTTTTGCAGTTTGGGTAGGGACTGGGCTGAGCAGATGATGGTAGAGTCATCTGCGTATTGGATGAGTGCGCCATGTTTGCCATGTACATAAATCATTATGTGTGCTTCTGCCCAGAAACATAAAATTAATGTAGGATGCTGTGGTGTATAGCAGAATTCAGGAATAGCAGGACTATATCTATTACAAAAGTGCAGTAAAGAAAAAAAGCAAAATCGTATACATTGATTAGGCGCAGAAATAAACATGTAAGCATGTCTCTGTGATGACTTATAAAAGACAGTGTGCCTCAACTCCCTATATGAACAAAGCGCAGCTTTCATAGCTCCTACATTGGAGAGACAGCCCTTGTTCCAGCCGACTGATTAATATAACATTACTTTCTTCATACTGGTACTGAATGTATCACAGAGTGAATGCAATAATACTGGTATTATTATTATTATTATTATTATTTCTATTATTATCAGCAGTATTTAAGAGCAGTATAGCATGCATTATGTGGCATGGTTAATAGACAGGTATAAATGGACCTCAGTCTTTTTCTGTTTAATTTACAGAGAATGCCACACAATGGCCTACTTATCTTTCTGGGTTTCTTATGTTTCTTGAAGTAGACACTCAATAATCTGATAAAGTTACACTTCTTGAAGGCCATGCGATCAGTGGTCTTCTAAAAGAAACAATAAATGTTGCAGTTCATTTATCAGTATGAGCTGACAGTGCATTTTTGAAGGGTTTTCTCCTGTTCACCATTTTATTTATTTTTTATTTTTTTTATTTTATTTTACATTTGTTGACCAGGCTATTCCAACTGGATATATGTCCATTTTCAGTAGAGGCTCGGGGAGAAAAGCTCCAAGACAGATACATTATACCAAATGTATAAGGTTACAATTTAAAACAGTATATATAAGGTTACAATCAAGTTAAAATAGCAGATGTTTCAAAATATTTTTACAGCACATTGCAGAAAAATATTTACAAAAATATAGCACAAGATATTCACATGAGGTAGATTGAACTTTTCCAGGTTTACAATTCCTGAGAATGGTTGCATAAGAATATATACAACATATAGAACAAGATATCCACGTGAGGTAGATCATAACTGTATTCAGGTTTACAATTCCTGCAATGCTTGCAGTAAAGAACATTGAATCAAAAGTCAGAGTGGAGTTAGGAGAAAAATTAGTAACAGAGGTGGTAGGTTAGTAAGGGTTGGTGCAAGGGCATAACCAGTATGTTTTAAGGTATATTTTGAGTTTTTGTTTGAAGTGGGGTAGGGAAAGAAGTGAAGTAAGTTCACTAGGTAGAAGGTTCCAGATTTTCCCATTTGTGTTTGAGAAAAGAGAGTTACCTGCCATGTTATTAGACTTACTAATGCTAAGTAGAAGTTTATTAGCTGAGCGTAAGGTATTAAGATTTTTATAAAGAGTTATGAGGTTTGAGAGCATTGGAGTGTTGTTAGGCTGGTTGAGGATCATATGGGCAATGGTAAGTTGGTTAAAATGAAGCTGATTTTGCAGTTCAAGCCATCCTAGCTGTTTTAGATTCAGACAGTGCTGAGTTCTAAAGGGATTACCAGTTGCAAATCTGGCAATGTTATTATAAGAGGTAGTTAGTTTGAGAAGATTACGCTTTGATAGGTTGGTGTATATTGGTGAGGCATAGAGCAGTGTTGAGATTAGATGGGAGTGGGCAATAGTAGTTCGGGCTATTGGAGTGAGAAAGTATGTGATCCTGTATAGGGAGCCCATTTTTCTGTTGACTGTTTTTATAGTGCTATTAATATGGGTATCGAAGTTAAGGTTATTGTCTATTGTAATTCCTAGTAGTTTGGTAGTAGAGTAAGGGGATATGAGGGTACCATTGTTAGAAATAACAGAGAAATCTAAAGGCATGGATTTACGGGTAGGAGTAAAGAGAAGGAGCTTTGTTTTTTGGGGATTTAAGAGGAGGCAATGTTTTAGGAACCAAGTCTCTACTATGTTAAACATCTTCTGAGTTGGGGATTGTAGTTCAGATGAAGATTCAGCTGCACAGATTAAAGTTGAATCCTCTGCATATTGTATATAGGTTGCTTGAGGAATAGCTAAGTATAGATCATTGATAAATATAGAGAATAAGAGAGGGCCTAGAATGGAGCCCTGAGGGACACCCAGTGAGACTGGCAGGTGGGAGGATAGTTTATTCTCCCAGAGCACAGCCTGTTGCCTATTGCTGAGGTAGGAACTAAACCATTGTACAGCCAGAGTATCAAGGGAGAGTGATTTTAGAATATTTATAAGTAAAGAGTAGTTCACCATATCAAATGCTTCTGAGAGAACATTGTTATTTCGGTTTCTGTTAATCATATCAGTAAAAGATAAGAGAGCAGTAGTGGTACTGTGGAATGGCCTAAAGCCATGTTGGCTTTCAACCAGTATGTTATGTTGAATTAAATGGTTTAGAAGCTGATGGTGAATGTATTTTTCCATTATTTTTGCTAAGGGGGATAGTAGGGCTATGGGTCGATAGAGTAATCATTAGAGCTCACCTTTATGTAGGGGGATAATGTGTGAGATTTTCCGTGTGTCAGGAATGCTTTCCTCATTAGTGGTTCTATTAATCAGGATGCATATTGGGTAAGCTACTTCTTTAGCTGCTTTTTGCAGGTATTCAGCTGGGATCTGGTCGGCAGAAGGAGTACAAGGCTTAGGTTTTAGAATGAGTTTGTAGATAAATTTACTTGAGGTGGGTTGTAATCGGAAGGTAGGAAGAGAGCTGGGAGAAGAGTTAAGAAGACTGGATCTGTCAGGAGATAGCTGACTGGCTAGTGATTGAATAGCCTCTGTGAAGAAGGAATTGAAGGCATTGGCCATTTGGATAGGAGTCTCATGTGTTGCACCTGTTGGGGTTGGTGTACTGGAGTGACCTGGGTGTAGGAGTCTATTGATACTTGCCCAGAATCTTTGAGGATTGTTTTGGTGTGTTTACTGCATTTTACAGTAAAAGTTTTTTTTGTCTGAGAGCATTGCTTTTTTTGTCATGTTTCTCATTTGTCTAAAGATTTGTTGATCTGATGTATTTTTGGTAGTTTGCCACCTAGCCCAGGCATTATTTCTGAGGAGGATTTTTTTCCTGGTTTCATTAGTAAGCCAGGGGGCAGGTCTAGACCTAGTTCTGATAGTAAGTTTAGGTGCATGCTGGTCCAGGATTTCTAAGAACTTAAAGTATTTGACAGCCTCTTCAAGTGGGAGGGTTTTTAGTTGAGACCAATCACAGGCACTGAGTTCTCTCTGGAATAGCCCTTGGTTAAATTGCTTGTTGGGCCATATAGTCCTATATGATGCTATGTGAGAGGTATCAAATGTTTGCCTGATTATGTAGGTCAAGGAGTGGTCACTTACATCATCAGGGAGGATACCAACTTTATAAGTTTGGTGGTAATTATTAATAAGGATCCAATCCAAAGTGCTCTCTTTTTTGTTTGGTTTGTTAATTCTTGTTGGGGAGTAATGGGCTGAGAGAAGCCATGAAGGTTAATATGAGAGGTAGGATGTTCAGTATTAATGCACTTCCAGTCTATATTGAAGTCCTCTAGCATAATCATTTCTTGTGGGAAGGTTGATGAGACCCAGCTAAGAATATCCTCCAGTGTACTGATATTGTATCCAGGAGGTAGATAGATACAGAAGATATATAAGGATTTACTAGAGTTAAGCTGTAATTTGGAAATAAGGACTTCAGCGTTGTTGTCCTTGGGTTATAGGGTAAAGAGGTGACTTGTAGTCCATCCTTAAAAAGAAGTGCTACTCCCACTCCCTTTCTCGTTTTATGGTCAAGTCTCAATATGTTATATCCTGGTGGGGTAATTTCATTGTCTTGTGTTCTAGGTTTTAACCAAGTCTCTGTCAAACATAAAATATCAAAAGAGTGTACATCAAGGAGAGCATGGAGCTGGGGAACTTTGTTATTCACACTTTGGATATTGAGATGTGCTATGAGGAGAGAGTTGGGCTGTTTGTTGGGGATGAGAGGAATATAGGGTTTGTTGGTAAGATGTTCAGTGGATAGGACATTAGGTGGGCCAGGATTAGGATGGATGTCTCCATCCTGTAAGGAATGCTATTTTAGTGAAAGTAAAAGATAATGTATGTTATTAATTTGATAACGGAATTTCCTGGTTATTAGGTTATTGTATTTAATGTGGGCCAGTCTGTGGTATTTAGCTAGAAGGTATCTAGGTGTGGATGTAATAGTTATATTATTATGGGTGAAAGTAGGAGTGTATATGGCTGTTTGTTTTGTTGGATGGTTAAATTGAGAATTATTTAGGTGTTCATAGGAGGTAAACAGATATGCTGAGGTTAGAACAGATATGAGTGTGGCACAGAGTAGTAATTTAGCTAGTGTTGCAGTAGTTATGGTAGACATGATGGTAGAATTGATTAAGAATAATATTAGGTAGGTAGCAAAGGCCTAGGACAGAAAGAGAGGTATAAGTTGGAGTTAAGATTGTAAATATTTGGAGTTAGAGAATGGTTATGTTAAGAAAAGGTGTGATTCAATTATCTAGGATGGTGGGACATTCTGATTTGTTGCGTGGGAAGGAGGGTGTGGTTTAGAAGTACAAGTCAAGGGCAACTGGGATTGGGTGGAATTTAGGGGTAGGGTAGGGGAGCTGAATGAGCCCGTAGGACGAATGGAGTGGGTAGAGACAAGAGAAGGAAGAAGCATATGAAGAACAATCTGAGAAAAGCACTTTGAAGGAAGGTAAGTAATGTAGGTACAAAGAGAGGTAGGCAGAGTGGTGGGAGGTATGGTGGGAGGATAGGAAGGTACTAAAAGTATAAATAAAAATAAAGTGAACTGAAGAGAAGCAAAGAAGTGGACAAGGAATTCTGTGAGGTTATACTTTAGGGTAGTGGGATCGGTAGAGCTGGGTAAGGGTGTCACCTAGTGGACAAAGTTAGTAATTACAGAGTAAAAGTATAAGATGGGGAAATCTGGTCAAGGGAAGGTTGGAGAGACTATTTATGGAATTTATTTCAAATAATAATGAGGAATAATATACTGGCTAAAAGGTATGGCTGCTGGCTGTGCTGGCTTAGAAGCGACCTTTAAACCACCTACAAGTTCTTGATACACCTCTATACTTTTCAGAAAATTTAGGAAGATTACATACTTTCTTGCTTCCCTTATTACTATTAGTGAACAAGGGTAGGAGACACTGGGATGAAGCAGCTGGTAGTAGAGTGTCCTTAGTCTTCAGGCAAGAGGAGTCAGTGTCCATAGGCAGGTTATTGAGATTAGAGAGCTGGGTACTAGTTGGTATGGAAAGCAAAGGAGAAAAAAATAGGTACAAAAGAGAAAAAAATGACTTTAGTACGGCAATAGTAAGCAACATATACCAAGCAGATAAATGCACATTTCCTAACACATTGACTGCAAACCACAATATAGGTTAATAATCTTAACAAATCTTAGCAGGTGGGAAAGGAAAAAGCTACAGACATCAATGGCACAGTAAAAATGAAAAACTGTCAATAACGGTAATGCAGCAATTAAAAAAAAAAGATATGTATGGCCTGTATAGGCGTTACTTTGGATAATCAAGTGTATGATATTATCGTTAATTATCATGAAATGTAGCCATGTTGCTCAGCTAATATTGGTCAGCTTTACCTGCATGGGAAACTTAGTGAAAATGTAAAAATATGGTCAGCTTATAGAGCGGACTAGATAGCGTCACTATATGTGGACCTATAGTTGGGCTCTGAGGTAGTAGGAACTAACTTAAGGATAGTACCTACGCAACGCACAGGCAAAAACAAACAAATTAAAATGACATTCCCACAAAGGAGACCTAATGAGATGCTAGCATCTAGTGGCTAGAGGTGTACAACAGGTAGCGTCTCCACGTGAGTATTTGAGAAAGCATGCAATTGACTAGATATATCTCATGTTAAAAACCATGTAGCATAAAGGCACTTATGTGAAAACACTAAGTCACAAATTCCAAGCAACAGTTAAAAAAAAGAAAGAGCCTAACTTCCAAGCATGAGAAAGCATGCAATCGACTAGATATATCTCATGTTAAAAACCATGTAGCATAATGGCAATTACGTGAAAACACTAAGTCACGAATTCCAAGCAACAGTTAAAAAAATAGAAAGAGTCTAACTTCCAAGCAATTACAAACGCAGTACTGAACAATAAAAGTACAGTATATGCAGTTGGTACTTACGGCAGTTAAAGACGCTGGGGGCCAGGGATGGACAGCAGCTTGGGCTCTTAGTATAATAAGGAAAGCGCTTCAAAGGACTGCAGGCTTTTAAGGGATAAGAGAGGATGTGAAGTGGGGGGGGGGTATGGACCAGGAAGTAGGTAGAGACAGGAGGGGCTAAAGCAGCTACAAAAGGGGAAGGGTTATTGCAAGGTAGATCGAAACTGAATACCTGTAGGAGAAGGAGAGACAGATTTGGACTAAAACGGGAAGGGTTATTTCAAGGTAGATTGAAACTGTATACCTTAAGGAGAAGTAGAGACAGTACTGGATGGTAGAGGGATGTAAGTAAGCAAAATTAGTAGACAGTAAAGGGATATCAGAAAGGGAAATTAGACCACAGAGCCTAGAGGGATAGGGGGCAGGAATACCAAGAGACAGAGATAGAGACAAGAGAAGGAAGAAGCATATGAAGAACAATCAGAGAAAAAGTGCTTTGAAGGAAGGTAAGTAATGTTGTAGGTACAAAGAGAGGTAGGCAGAGTGGTGGGAGGTATGGTGGGAGGATAATAAGGTACTAAAAGTATAAATAAAAATAAAGTGAACTGAAGAAAAGCAAAGAAGTGGACAAGGAATTCTGTGAGGTTACGCTTTAGGGTAGTGGGATTGGTAGAGCTGGGTAAGGGTGCTACCGAGTGGATTACAGAGGAAAATTATAAGGGGGAATTCTGGTCAAGGGAAGGTGGAAGAAGCTATTTATGGAATTTATTTCAAATAATGTTGTTGTTTGTCTTTAGGCTTTTCCCAGTTAGGGGTCGCCACAGCGGAACTCCGGTCTGCTAATGATTGGCAGTAGATTTACACGAACACCGAGGTGCCAGCTCGATGTCCAACCTTCAACGAAGGCATGCCCATTTATGCATGTCTTTCGAACGCCCACCCAACCACGGGGAGGACATGCAGACTCCACACAGAAGGCACTCCCTGCACTCCAGCCGAGAATCGAATGGGAGAACCTCTTGCTGTGAGGCAACAACGCTACCGCTGCACCACCGCGGATACCAACAACAACATTTCAAATAATAATGAGGAATAATATACAGGCTAAAAGGTATGGCTGCTAGCTATCCTGGCTTAGAAGAAACCTTTAAATCACGTACAAGTTCTTGGTACAGCTCTATACTTTTCAGAAAATTTAGGAAGATAACATACTTTCTTGCTTCCCTTATTACTATTAGGGAACAAGGGTAGGAGACACTGGGATGAAGCAGCTGGTAGTAGAGGGTCCTTAGTCTTCAGGCAAGAGGAGTCAGTGTCCAAAGGCAGGTTATTGAGATTAGAGAGCAGGGTAGGCAGTTAAAGATGCTGGGGCCAGCTGGGGGCTCAGTTGTAATACATAATTTAAGGGATGTGAGACGCAAAGCTCCACACATCAAAGGTACAGAGGATTACCTCCCTGCAAAAAAAAATACACACACACACACACATATATATATATAATATATATAATATATATATATAGATATATATATATCTATATATATATATATATATAGGTCTGCTTCAGTAGACCGACGTTTCACTTACCCGACACCCAAGATGAAAGCACCGACAACTTCAGAAGACCGACATCCAGAACACCAACTTTTCACTCAAGGTAAGTAACCGCTTGGCCATCCCAAATAAAAAAAAAACAAATGAAACAAAACTAAACCCACCGATATGGGGGGCTTTGCCACCCACACCCCCCTATGTGGGGGCTTCATCTCCCACACCCCCCTAACTAAATATACCAACTCCAAGATCGCACAAACATGGGGGTAAGGGGCAAAGTTCAAGTGGATGGCCAAGTGGTTACTTACCTCACGTGAAAAGTTGGTGTTTCGGATGTCAATCTTCTGAAGGTGTTGGACCGTTCGTCTCAGCCAAGTGGGAGTCGGGTAAGTGAAACGGTCTACTGAAGTAGATCCATATATATATATATATATATATATATATGTATATATATATATATATATATATATATATATATATATATATATATATATCTTATGACAGTGGAGTTCATATGATGGTCGCTGTTTTATTTGGTCGACAGTTCATTTGATCGACAAGCATTTGCCCCTTCCCCAATGTTGTGTGACCCTAGAGTTGATATATATAGTTAGTGTGGGGCTGCCTGCACCTAAAATGCTTGTCAATCAAATGAACTGTCGACCAAATAAACAGTCAATCATATGAACTGTCGACCAAGTCATATAGACCCATAGATATATATATATATATATATATATATGGGTCTGCTTCAAATTAATGAAAGACCACTTACCTAAAAATGAAATCACTGAGACAAAATGTCCGAAACCTGATTTTAACAAATGACCATATTGCCGAAACTTTTCTCAGGGTAAGTATCCAGTTGACCAACATTTCACAAAGATACACACCAGACTATCTCCAACCCACCCAAGTGGGGGGGTGACGTTCTCCATATCCCCCTAACTAACTATACCCACTCAGAGATTGCACTACAGTGGGGAAAAGGCCCCATGTTGGCCAACTGGATACTTACCTTGAGAAATGGTTCGGCAATGCAGTCGTTAATTAAAATCAGGTTTTGGACATCTCTTCTCAGAGATTTCTTCTTTGGGTAAGTAGTTTTTTGTTAATTTGAAGTAGACCCATAGATATATATATATATATATATAATATATATATATATATATATATATATATCTATGTATATATATATATATATATATATATATATATATATATATATATATGTGTGTGTGTGTGTGTGTGTGTGTATGTATATATATATATATATATATATATATATGTGTGTGTGTGTGTGTGTATATATATATATATATATATATATATATATATATATATATATATATATATATGTATGTTAGATTACTGAAGTTCCAAAAGTTTGAAATTCATATGGTCGAGACCATATGATCAAAGTTTCAGAACTTCGAACATTAAAAAATAAATAAATAAATAAAAACCAAAAGATTCAATGCAGTCGTTAATTAAAATCAGGTTTTGGACATCTCTTCTCAGAGATTTCGTCTTTGGGTAAGTAGTTTTTTGTTAATTTGAAGTAGACCCATATATATATATATATATATATATATATATATATGTGTGTGTGTGTGTATATATGTATATATATATATATATATATATATATATATATATATATATATGTGTGTGTGTGTGTGTGTATATATATATATATATATATATATATATATATATATATATATGTTAGATTATTGAAGTTCCAAAAGTTTGAAATTCATATGGTCGAGACCATATGATCAAAGTTTCAGAACTTCGAACATTAAAAAAAATAAATAAATAAATAAAAACCAAAAGATTCTATTTTTAAAGTTTTTGTAGGAGGCAAGCCCCACTGCACCTCCCCACACCCCACGCTAATTAAATATACCAACGCTAAGGCTGCACTACATTGTGGAAAAGGGTACATTTCCTGTCCCACTCTGTGCCATGATCTCTGTTCAAAACATTTGTTCGATGATATATATATATATATATATATATCTATATATATATATATATATATATATATATATATATATATAGAGAGAGAGAGAGAGTTTACCTCCAATGTAGTACAAGTACAGACAATGCCTGGCAGATTTGATAGTCTTTTGGACAGAAAGGAGTTTTTGGTCATTGGATCGTAATGGCCAACTGATATACCATGCTAGGAAGCTGCTTACTAGAACAGGTAAAACACAAATACAGCATTATTTTTCCAAAACACATTTCCTTCATGGTAGGTATCAGAACCTCCCTGAAATGGTATATTCATTTCTCAGCTTTCAATTAACTCATTCAAGCCTATAGCACCTTTT
The DNA here is from genome assembly GCF_019279795.1 of Protopterus annectens. NCBI lineage: Eukaryota > Metazoa > Chordata > Ceratodontiformes > Protopteridae > Protopterus > Protopterus annectens. The sequence continues at coordinate 237,545,298 of NC_056743.1, read as the reverse complement.
TTGCATACTTCCAGTTAACATCCATAGCTCCTTATAGTGTCCAGACCTTTCTTGGGTCTGACTTTTTAATTAAATGGCTTACCAGCCTGTAACATGCAGAATTAGAAAGGACAAGGATTTATTAATAAACTGACACTAAGATTGTTAATCTACAATATCCTGAGTAGAAAAGCATTGATTATATTATGCTTTTTAAGCTGATTTTTCAGAAAATGCTCTGGAATGCAAGGATGTGTGCAGGCTGTAAGAGGTGCAACATCCCACACAGCATACATGCTAATGAGTTAACCCAAAAGAACAAAATGCCTAGTTTGTATTCCTTTTCACTGGTTCTTTACTTGATCACAAACAGATTAGCTAGGCTTGTTTTCTGATTCTTAGCTCTGCCACTATTAAATGTGTCTTGTTGCAGAACTTGGACTCTGGCACCCATATAAATAGGTACATATGCCTTTCCAAATCTTCTATAATACAGTTTATGGAGTAAACCAAGGTTGTTACTGCAAAACTAGAGTGTATTAGGTATTTGTTGGTTTAAGAGACACTCGTGATTAGCTGGCTGTAGTCACATGATGTGATATGCTCCTATTTAAACTGAGTTAATTCATGTATTTTATATTAGCATTGAGAAAGGGTGTAGACCCGGAAGCTTTCCTGTTTGCAATAAAGAAGTTCCTTAACATTGGCCTTTTTTCTTCAGTATACAATTTATGGAGACAGAAATAAAAAAATAATGAGCCATCCATGTGACAAGAAAGTCATATTTCTTTGTGTCAAATAAAAAAAACATCCATTATAATCTGTTCCTCAGCCTTTATCCCATTTGTTTACAGTATGTAGTTTCTAGACTGCTCAGTTTTTTTTTTCTTTAGCTTTTGTTTCTCATTGAATCATTACCAAAACTGTGGCAGAACGCATTGTTTACTACTTTTTCCTGTTACATAGGCTAAGGCAAATCTTTTAGGCTTGCTTAGAACCTCTCAAGTGTGAAAACGTGCTCACTCCCATCTCCATGAATATCACATTCAGTGTAATTTATATCTTTCTGGAGTAATGCCATGGCATGTTATATCTTACTGAGATTTAATAATTTATTTTGGGCGATGATATTTCCACTGATTTTCCTATCGGTGAAATTAATTACACTGTACTAAAGTCGCCATCCTCCTGTTTTGTTCCAGTCTTTTCATAAATTACAGTCATTTTTCTTTTCCACTCTGCAAGAACCATAATTTTACCAGCTTATTAAAGTGAGACAGAAGTGTGAGTGCTTCTTCCAACACTGCCTGCAGTCGGTTGATAATTCTGAATGGATTTCATCAAGCTCAAATGACGCACTTGTTTTCCATATATGTATGGCTTTTAGTAGGTATAGAATAGTCATGCTGTTAGTACCCTCACTGTTTTGTGTATTCACTGTTATTATTAAATATATTTAAACTTGTCATTGTGCCTGGTCCTTTTGAGAACATTTTAACCTTTGAAAGTACTTATATTTATTCAGTGACACAGTGTCCACTCTGGAAAGCCTTGTTATTTGGTCAACATTACCATTTGTATTAATATTAATTTCACTCATTATACATGGGTACCCTTGCAAGAGCCTTAAAGTAGCTGGCTTTGGAGTGTCTGGTGGTGGTGTAACTACTTTATAGTCTGGGCAGAAAGGGGCATAACTAGTAGATCTGTGCCAGCCTTTCCCAGGTGTGTGTGTGTGTGTGTGTGTGTGTGTGTGTGTGTGTGTGTGTGTGTGTGTGTGTGTGTGTGTGTGTGTGTGTGTGTGTGTGTGTGTGTGAAAATCAAATCTCAAAGAGTGTGTGTGTGTCAGCTACTTGGAGCAGGGGCACAAAGCACTGGTTTCACAGAGAGAGTGGTGGAGAACTTGGCTTGGATACTCAGCTGAGGCCTCAACGCCATAGCTGTTGCCAGTGGGGAGTCTTATTACAGACCTGGAGGGAGACAAATAGAGAAATCCAAACCCCGGACTGAGTGTGTTCCCTGTGTGCTCTTCAGGGAAATTGTGCTTGAATACTAGGTGTATCCATTTTTGTTCCAAGTGAACGTCCCTCTCCAGTGTCACTGCTGAGGATTCAGGTGCCTTGATTACTGGCCCAGAGTGGGGACGTCGCAGTCATAGTCATGTACCATGTCATACTACCTTGTGCTACTCATCCATTTGTGTGCTGGTCATGTTGGTAACTGTGAAGCTGTAGCCTATACCCTGTCAAATATACCTCCTATGTACATTATCAGCTGCAGCAGGTACCATGTATGAATATATGTTGGTAACATGATACCATATACACCCACTCTTGCATACCTGTCTTCTTCAACATCAGTGCTGTACAGCCTGTAGCCCATAAAACAGTGTGACTTTTCACTGACTCCATGTATATTACATTTGCTTTTTTGCATACTGTGTGGACATCTCCCTATCTTGTGTCTGCAGAAGTAATGGCCTGTGTTTCTTTGTGAGGTACAATAAAGTAGAAATACAATTCCATGCTATAATGGCATCATGTGTGGATCAACTGAGCTGTACATATTGTGTTAAAATTGTTGGACATGTTGCATGAGTTTCTTCACGTGCACTATGTACTGCTACATATGTTTATGTCATGCTGATTAGGCCTCCTACTATAATAGCATTGTGTTTGCCTCTTACTAGTGATAAGATGTGTTGGAGGACCTGTTGTAGTCACAGTTGTGTCTGAATAGTTTGTGGGTCTCCTAATCTTTATTTCACTGATGTTGCCAAGATGACATTGCTTGCCTAATAAGTGTCAAATCTACATGTGGTATGCATGATACTATCATGATGCTCATGCTGTCGGACCAGTAGGTACATGACTTTATAGCCCTTCATACTTGCCTCACTCTGCATGTTCTTCTTTGCATATATCTATATGCCTGACTCGTTCCTGTTGGTATGTTGCTGGCAATGCTAATATGACATGTATTTGTTTTATACCGTTGGACATGTGCAGCTGTTACCTCAAACTGGTTCTCTGTGCTCATGCCTTTAAGATCATTGAGATGGTGAGTATTAGGAGTTTTGTAGGAGGCACACAAGCTGTTGGTGGTGACCACAGTGCAAAACTTAAGGACACCTGATAACAAGGCCATTGCACCTCTTTATATAGAGGTACAGCTGACACAGCAGTAGAGCCACTACCTCAGGACACTTGCTGCATAGTTCATGCTGTGGCTTGAAGATGCTAGAATGGATACCAGTAACATTGTAGGGAGCTGACTGACCAACATGCTGTTTAGAAAGACTGAGCTCCATTTTGTCAGCATGTAACAACCCACTGCATTCTTGACCACCTCCAAGCAGCCATGTCAGCAGGTTTGGGTATGTCTACCTGGAGAGACCCTCACATTATACCACCCCTGGTTTAGGCAACACTGGAAGTATTGCTATGTCTAGGGCCATCAGCAACCTTCATCTCTGCAAAACCCAGCCTGCAACTTGGCTGTTTTGCATTTGCAAATTGTGCCTTAAATTACTGGGGTAGATAACTTGTCCAACTTTCTGCCTCAGTCTACTGCAATTTTACCCTGACTGCCTCCACCGCTGCCTTCTAACATGCCGGTACTGGCCACTGAAGCAACAGATGTATATCCAAGTGTGATTCAGATGGACACACTATGGCTACAATGGTGGCTATGATGCAATAAATAGCCACAATACTGTGACTGAAGACAGGGGAAAGTCTATGGTATTGCCATGACTTCTGTTTCTATAAGTTTTTTTTATCTATAGTGAATGAATGAAATATCAGGCACATGCTGTCTAAACAGTTATTTACCACCTGACTTTGCAAATACTGACTCCCCACATATTCAAAATGCAAATGCCTTTAATATCTATCCTCTAATAAAATATGTTCCGATACCATACCATTAACAAATGCACACACACACACACACACACACACACACACACACACAGCTTTTTCTTTGTCAGGCCTGCCCATATTTCATGAATTGCTTCACAAGGAGCACATTAAAAAAGTGTCACACAAGCAAGAACCTGCATAGGTAGCAATATAATCAACATTAGCTTTCTGTGAACACCAGCCCAGGACAGCGACATATAACGAAGAATGGGTATTCAGTCTTGGAAATGTATCTGTGTTTAAAAAAGCCCAAACAGCAGTTCCAGAGAATAGATGCACCAGTTCTCTTCAAGTCTTAATAATCTTATAAGGCTGAAAAGATGAGGTGCACCAGGACAATATTTTCAGTCACTCAAAGGTAGGTACTAGGCTATCGACCCAAGGGCCTAAGTAAGTCTAGCCAACAAGGATCCCTGGCTTACGCCACCCAAGAAAGTTATTTTCCTGTGCCCCTGTTGAGCAGAGCCACAGAAGTGACCCCTGGGGTGTATTTCCTATTTCTCATCCACTTATCAAGATTTTTTTTTTGAAGAGTGCTAATGAGGAACTTTGCTTGACATAGATGGGTAGCTTGTTCCAGAGTATGGGAAGTCTCTGGGACAGGAATCTATCCCTCCAGCATGTCCTGTTTATTGTGGTGACAAGGTTTAGGTCCCTAGAGCATGTAGCTCAGAGGGATTGGGATTTCTTTAGGTGTAGCATGTCCAGCAGCTCTGGGTTTGACATAGCTTTATATGTTAGGCAGAGATCACCTCGGAGTAGGCGATATGCTACGGAGTAAATCTGGAGTTTTTTCAGATGGTCAGTGTAGGGCATCTGTTTGAGGCCAGTAATCCTCTTTGTGAGCTACTTCTGTGGCCTTTCCAGCTGCTGCAGATGTCTTGTGAGATACATTCCAAAAGGGGCGTTGTACAATATAATGGGTCTAATGAGTGTCGAGTAGAGGGGAACAATGATCTCTTTTTTCCTGGATGAGAACCGTTCTGTGATGGGGTGTGCCACGTAGAAAGATTTCCTGACTACTGTGGTGATGTAATTATCAGAGGAGAGACTACTGTCCACCTAGGTCCCCAGGTCACTTATCACACATTCAGCATTAAGTAGACTTCCCCCTTTGTGGTAGTTCATTGGTACAAAGTTTTTACCAAAGGAGATGACAATGCACTTTTTGGCATTGAGTTTGAGGCCATGCCTCTGACACCAGGCATCTGTCTCAGTGAGGCTGTTCTGTAAGATGTCCACATCATTTGGGGACTCAACTATGGCTCCTAGTTTTCAGTCATCTGCGAATTTCATTAGCCAAAGGCCTTCTGGGTTAGCCTGTACTTTAGAGCAGGGACGTCTGGAGGCCTACACACTGTATGCACTTCAATACAGTGTTTGTGTGGAGTAGCAGCAGAAGGCAGGCACTAGGATCCAGGTGAAACAGCTTCAGCGGTGTCATCTTTAAAGAAAGTCATGCATGTGACACACGCATGCTAATGTGCATTAAAACTATTTAGCACTCTCGCGCGTAATTTTTATTTTTCAAATAACTTTTTAATTTCAATTTAAAATAGTTGTTCCATTGAGCGAGAAGGTAAGTAAATTGTGTGTGTGCATGTGTGCACGTGTTTTATGTATCTATATCATCGTGGTGTTAGTGTAAATAATTTATTCATATGAAAATTTGCATTCTGTTTTCTTTACTTTCTGAGTTTAATTTGTTTTTCTTTGCATTCAGCTGCATTATATTGTTTTTGATACATTATCAGTATCGCGTGCATGAATTTCACATCCTCTGATGTGAATTTGTTATCCACTCGACTACAACCATTAGAAGTTTAATGTCATCAACACGTTTTATAAACAGTCTCAAATATGTCCAAGCTAAATTGCATTATAACAAAATTTGGGGAGTGTAGCATCAAAACTGCTATGATGCAAACAACATACACAGCATATATTATCAGTTTATTAATTACTGCAATCCATCAATCATTTGCAAGACATTATTAATTTATTTGTAATATTTATTATTTATGTATATGTTTGTTATTTATTTATTTATTTACACTTTGATGACAAGATAATAGGGCCAGACAATAAACAATTTCCGTCACATCCTGGGCCTACGGGGCAAACATTGAATTACAGACCCATGACGAGAGAATAGTAGATAGTATACTGATTACTGCCCATATTTTAAATGGACTAAAATTAAAATAGGCAGAAAAATAGGCATACTTTGTGTGTGTACAGTAAGTATATACATAGTAATTTGGCAATCCAGGCGGTAAATAGTGTAAATAGTCAATTAACATGCCAGGAGTAATTCTTTAGAAAGGCTTGAATGGAAAATTGTAAGAACTGACGATTAAAATCACTTAGAAATATACAACTCATTTTGTACATTGGCATTTTAGAAATATTAAATAGAAAAGTTACATGACAAATAGAATATAAAGGGGATTGTCATAATGGTTAATGTGTTTATCTCACAGGAAAGGGGGTTGTCATAATGGTTAAGGTGTGTATCTGACAGACACATGATACAAGGGCAGCTAGCTTAGTAGGTGTATATGAATATAGGAAAGGTTATTTTAGGGTTGGAGTTGGCATGATGGTTGAGGTGCTTAACTCACAAGCAAGAGGTACAGGGTTTGATTCTCACTGTGTGAAATTGGTGAAGCTTGAAATGGTTCACAAGGGCAGATTGCCTAGTATCTACCTATGAAATAGCAACTGCTCAACATTTTATTTTAATCAAACATCTAGACATTTAATGTCTATATCACAATGGAGTATTCCAAAGATTCCACCAAAACCCTCCCCCCCATGGAGTTAAGAGCTGGATATCAGAAGTATGTTTGTGATATGTTGTGGGAACTGAGGCTTTCTTGTTATGCTTTTAAATCCCTATAGCTATAGTTGTGATTTCTACATATCACATCCCAGAACAGAATTCATGTATGGTTTCACACATTCTAATCTAGGTATGCTGATCACTTCTCTTACATGGAAAGTAATATAAATATAATATAGATGACTGAGAAAGGGGCCATGCATAGTGAGCTGTTTATAAAAGTAGTAGAAGCTGAGCTAAGCATACTACACAAAAGCACAGAGTGGCGAGTGCTGAAGATGCTAAGCAGTCAGTGAAGTGGTAGTGTAGGCACAATTACAACAAAGTGTATGATGGCAAAAATACTGGCTAAATAAATAGGTAATACTACTCAAATAAAAGACTTTACTGGGAAAAGTTTAGCAGCAAGTCACACCTTCAGCTTGAACTCCAATAATGCAGTCATAACCCTTCATGTGTATATAATTTACACCAGTGGTTGCATTCGGTATGAGAGAGAAAGTGTGTGTGTGTGTGTGTGTGTGTGTGTGTGTGTGTGTGTGTGTGTGTGTGTGTGTGTGTGTGTTAAAGTCTGAAACCACTGTAGTGTTTCATGCATATGAGTGCAACAATTAGATGTGTAATATAAATATATAGGTAGCTGTCATTCATTCCCTATTGAAATATTACCACCTTACCATTATTTTGTGAATGATGCATAGGCAATTTATACTTCAAAGGCAACAGGCACTGAATTTGTAGATGAAATACCAAAATGTGAAGCTGTTTGCCAGTAGCAACCTCTTTATTAGTTACAGATCTCTTTAATGCAGCATTATTTGCATGATTTTTTTACTTCTGTATAGATTGTGCTTATTGAGTAATATTGGTGGATTGTAATGACAAAAGTTTTAGTGGTCTTTTATGGTTGACATTTTCTGAAGTGGGTAGTTTGTCATTATTGGTTCATATATTTTGTTTCATTACTTAGTAGAAGAATGTTCATAACTACAAATTTCAAACACCATTCTACCAAATGGTGCTGTATTATACAAGGAATGTAATATAATAAATCAGGAAGGTGAATCAAAGAACACATGTGCATGGCCCTATATTTTGAAAACAGCTCAAAGGTAAACTTAATCCTCCACTGGCTAGATGTATTTTCTTTTAATGTGGGTTTTCATGTTTTTTCAATGAATGTGGGTTTCAAAGGCAAAGAAGTTTACTGCTCATGCTAAGTCTGTTTTCATTGTGAGACTGCATTGTTTGTTTAGCAAATGGCTGTCAGTGTTTGTGTTATTTTATTTCAATATCTGTAATCATTGTAGAAGTAAATAAGAAAACAGGTTCCTTGTGTCTTTATTTAAAATATCCATGATAATTCTTTCCATGGCCTTCCATACAAGACTAGTCAGACTTATGGTCTGTAGTTATCCAGGTCATTTGAAGGCCAAACCTTGTGCCGAGGACTGACTGTTGCAGTCCTGCATTCACTAAGCATGAAACCCGTTAGGAGGCTAATGCTGAACAGTGATTTTAGAGCGTCTGATAGCTCATATTTCATGCTTTCCGAGAGGTATCCCAGGATATTATCAGGGCCCATTGAGGTAGTATTCTTTACCTTGGAGAGTGCACTGAAGACTTGTTTGCTAATGATAGCTAGAAGAGTTATGGTCGTGGGTATCTCCTGAGAGATATTGAGGGGAAGAAGGGGGGAAATTGGGATTAAATTTACCAGCCAGCAGGTGTGCTATATCCTCCGATTCCTTTTAGGTGGTTCCACTTACAATTTGTTCAGCACACTATCGTGTTACCTTTGAGGTTGAGGTTATCTTTTACCTGGGTTTATATTTTTATCTCATATTATGCTTTGGTTGATTTAATCACAGTTCTGAGTTCCTTGTTTAGTTTAGGAAGAGTGTTTTTGGCTTTCTGAGAGTTACATTTATTTTTGCAAGCAATTAGTATTTTTTTCTTTTATTATGCTGCCCATAAGGCTTTATTTTTGAATTTAGTGTTGTATTTACTTCTGAGGGGGAAGATGTGTCTATGCAAATATTTAAATATGCATAGAGCTTGGCAGTAAATTATTCTGTACAGTGGAAGTTTGAAACAGGCTTAGTAGAGGGACCCTATCCCCAACTAATGCCCTGTACCCAGCATAGTCAAAAACCAGCACTACTCAGATATGTACACACAAGATCACTTACAATAGATTACAAGGGGGCTGAGAATGGTGTGGTAAATGTTTCTTTAACATTTTTCACAATCAAACCTGAGTGTCTTCATTTATTCTTTCAGCATGTAACATCATAGAGCTATACATACAGTGTCTATGTTTTCATTTTGTGGGAGGGTAAGGAGGCAGCCTGCATTTGTCTTTAGAAGCTGTTGTCTTCTCAGCATATTGGGTGGTATCATGTTAGCTCTTAACATTAATCGTTGGGCAAAACTTACTTCTTCCTTGAATTTCTTTTCATTTCTTTCCAATAATTTTGTTCAGATTATCACTGGATCATAAGACTAGAAAAAAACTCCAAAATAGTACCTTAGAGCATGTACCACTGGTTCTGGGGCCTAGGGTAATTCTCTTGCTTTAACCAATTCCCATTCAGCAAAGGATTGAGCGGGTAGTAAAGATGTAACTTTCAACAGCTTTAGTTTTTGCTTTATTGACTCCCATGGGTACACATCTTCCTTTATTGTCAGTGGCAGTATGACCAGACCCAGCTAAAATGTATTTGTTGTTGGGAATGTAAGGTTTACTATTCCAAAAGTCTTAGTATGAGTGTAGGTCATAGGGGTGAATAGCCATTGCCATGTGACCCATGCGGGTGGACGGGCGGTAGTTGTGGCTCGTAGCTTGGGTGTTACCTAGGGAGAGCACTATATGTTGTACCTACAGACCACAACACTGTGGAGCATGTGCTGCCTAGAGCCTGCCAGTCCTTTAGTCAGCAGCACTACTGGAGCTGTAATGAGCCACTACAAGGGTTAGGAGCTGCAAGGGGAAGAAGACTAATCTTGGGGGGGGGGTCGGCAAACTGATTGATCTACCCTAGTGTAAATAGAAAGGTATTTTGTTTTTTGGCTTAAGGAAGTACCTTTGGAATGAAATGTTCATGCTGCTTCTTCATGTAAGTAGGTGCCACTCTGGCATAGACTTCCCAGAGATCTGTTCAGAGATCAGCAATGTGAAGGGGTGGCTTGGTCAGCAGTGTTAATGTGGGTGTGGCTTGTTGGGGGGCAGCAGTCTGGGAGATATGAGTACAAATTTGAAAATCCTGGCTACACCCCTGCTTCAGGGAAGTAGATACCAAACAGGTGAGGTCCCAGAACTGAACCCTGTAGTACTCCACTTGTCACTTGTATGAAGTCATGTTTGGAGTTTGCAACTGTTACAGTGTGGGTTCTGTCAGTGAGCCAATTGGCAACCCATCTTGTGACGTAGGGAATTATACCTAGTTTAGCAAGTTTAGCTATGGTTCCAGAATGGGGGATGGTGTTGAATGCCTTGGCAAGGTCACGATAGACTGTGTGAACCACCTTACCCTCATCTACAGCTTTTGGTGACTGTCTCAAAGAAGTCGATCAGGTTCCGGAGGCATGATCTGCCTTTCACAAACCTGAACTGGGTGGGGTCCAGAGTTTGGAGGTTACCAATGTCTTTGTTTATGAGTACCATGATGATACGTTCCATGGCTTTACAGATCAGGCTCGTCATGCTAATAGGGTGATAGTTCCCAGGATCAGTGGTGGCTCTCTCTTTGTGAAGTGGGATAACTGTTCCTGTGAGCCATTCAGTGGGCACAAAGCCTGATGTGAGACTATGATTGAACATGGTGCTTGGGTGGGAGCCAGTTCATTCTGAAGTTCATGTAAAACACAGCCTGGGATGTTGTCCAGTCCCATGGATGCTGTGTTTTTGGCTTTACACAGTACAGCTTTTACCTGCATAGTTGTGATTACAGGGACTCTGCATTCATCCTGTATAAATATGGGCCCTTTAAGGGGTGAGAGGGGGTAAAGTTAGCACTGAACCTATCTGCCAGGACATTGGCAATATCAGTTGGTTCTGTAATTTACATGCCGTTGTGCTGTAACTCAGAGCAGATCTGGGTGTTGCCATTGAGATTCTTGACATAGCTATAGAATGCTTTGTGGTTGTCCCTAGAATCAGTGGCGATTTTGTTTTCATAGCTAACTTTGGAGGATCTTATAAGGTATATCAGCTTCTTCCTTCTGTTGTAGAGTTTGTTTATGGCAGAGGGCCACCAGATTGGCTTCCTTTTTTGGAGGATAGTGTCTTGATTCTGTTTGGGATAGCACGATCCATGCACTCATGTAAGTGCTTATAGAGTGCATCTGTGTAGGATTCATCAGTTGTAACTGTATTGTCCATCTGCATGGGTGTCATGAAGTTCACCACTTCTGTCTTAAGAAGCATGAAGTTGGCTTTGGAGAAATTTTAATGGGGAGTGTGGGCGGGATGTGGATATCTAGGGTGATTAACTTATGGTCGGATCTGACAATCAAGGAGTTGACTTTAGGTTTGGAACACTGGTCACTCATGTTGGTAATGACTAGGTCTAGGATATTGTTGCTCCTGGTGAGGGTGTGGATAATTTTATCCAGAGCATTGGAATTTATGAATTCCAGAAAACGTTGAGTGAAGGAGTTGGTACAAATAGTTTTCCCAGTTAATGGTGGGGTAGTTGAAATCACCCATTATTAGGGTGTTTGGTTGAACCCTAATATTTTCCAGCATATCAAGAAAAGAGGAGTGGGAATCCTGGGTTATGATGGGGGATCTGTAGCAAGCTACAATTTGGATTGCAGTTTTGCCAGTAGTTAGTTGCACTTGGATAACCTTGGATGCATTATGTTGAGCAACTAGCCTGGAGGTGTGGATATCCTTAATGAATATGGACACACCTCCACCTTTGGTGTTTCAGTACAGGTTAGGTGGCCGAAAAGTGTGGTATGAGTTATAGCCTGGTAATGCAGGGGTGCTCTCTGGAGCCTTGAAGCCAATCTTAGTCACTGCACAGATATCAATGTTCTCCATTTTAAGGAGTGCTTTGAGGCAGTGCATTTTGAGATTTAAACTTCTAGCAGTGAGTAGCATTACTCTCAGTTTTTGCTTGCCTGTTCCTGTTATGGTGGTGAATTTGTCATTTGAACCTTTCCTAAAAAAGGCACTATAGGGGCAGCAACAACTGTATCCAGTATCTGTAATCCCAGGGGTGACAGGTGCAGGCCATCTCTGGCAAAGCATCGTGGTCTGTCGACCATGTCGTCCCAGGCAGACAGATACTGGATCCCCTTAGAATGACACCAGAAACTTAGCCAATTGTTGAAGTCAATCATTTTGTCCTTGTACTGCGGTATCATTCTTGGTGATGGGAGAATGCTACTTAGGGCTAGGGTCATACCTGCCTGGGCTACAAGATCGGAGAGATCTTCCAAGTCTCTTTTCATGTAGTCTAGAGAGATACATCTCACGTGATTCACAACAACATGGACAATGACAGAGTGATATTTGTACTTGTTGTGGAGTGACCTGAGTGCGTGGGTTATGTGGCAGATCCTGGCACATGACAGGCAGCTGACAGTAACCTTCTCCTTGTTTAGCCTGTTGAGTGGGACATCAGTGTGCCTGACTATAGAGTCACCTTTGACTAGTGTGTTGGGTACGTTGTTTTCCCTTACGGGCTGTGGTTGAGTAGCACACTGAGTCTGTGGGCTATTTGTCATTTGGGTTGTGTTGGGGTTTGGAGGTTGCCTGTGTTTCTGCTTTGGAGATCTCTGTTGCTTGAGCAGATTATTATTGAGAGCCTCCGCGAATGTTTTTGTGTTTCTATGTTTGGATTTTGGTGGTGTAGGTTTAGTGGGACTATGTGATGAGTATGGTGTGGTGCAAGTGTTTACCTTCTCCTCTTGACTGTCAAGTTCAGTCTTGGTTGGAGAGAGCGTTACCTCCAGTTTGGCTAGATAACTGCATCTCTCACAGGTTGTGGTGTTGGGTGGTAGGAGGAGAGGGTTGTCTGTGTACATGAGGCAATTTTTACATTGCCCCAAGATGCCCAGATTCATCAGATAGACAGAAGAGAACACTGGGAGCTGACCCTTGGACATGCCTGAATAAAAAACTACTTTCCTCTAGACAAGTGAGAAAAGTGAGTATAAGAGCTGTTTTCTCTAAGCAAGTGAGGAAAGTAAGTACAAAAACTGTTTTCCTCTAGGTAAAGAGGAATGTTTAGTGCTGTAGTAATTTGTAGCTTATTTAGTGCTAACAACAAGTTCTGAACAAGTGCTGAGCATGAATAAGCAAATTCAAGTGCTAAAACTGAGAATCTGTACCTGGATCTTGTGGTAGAAAGGCTACCTAGTGCTTATCACTCCCACTGATAAGCTAGAATGCTTCCTTCCAACACAGAAAGTCTTGGGGGGCACGTACAGAAGCTTACAAACAGTCCTGGACACAGGAAATCTTTATCTTGACTAGACTAGATACAGGAAAGGTGGGAAACAAGTGCAAAAGCAGGCTTTTAAACAGAAAGTTGATAGAGATGGAAAAACTGCCCAAACGGACAATAAACTACAATTTCTGGTGCAGAAACTACTCTTGTGGTAGATAGGCTACCTAGTGCTTACCACTCCCACTGATAAGCTAGAAGGTTTCCTTCAAACACAGAAAGGCTTGGGGGGCTCAGAAGCTTACAAACAGTCCTGGATACAGCAAATCTGTTTCCGGACTAGATTAGACTAGTTACAGGAAAGGTGGGAAACAAACGCAAATGTGGGCTTTTAAACCAGTAAGTTGAAAGAGATTAAAAAACTGCCAAATGGCCAATAAACTACAATATCTGGGCCAGAAACCACTCTTGTGGTAAATAGGCTACCTAGTGCTTACCACTCCCACTGATAAGCTAGAAGGCTTCACTCGAACACAGAAAGGCTTTGGGGGCTCAGAAGCTTACAAACAGTCCTGGATACAGCAAACCTGTATCTGGACTAGACTAGACTAGTTACAGGAAAGGTGGGAAACAAGTGCAGACACAGGGTTTTAAACCAGAAAGTTGAAAGAGATGGAAAAACTGCCCAAACAACCAATAAACTACAATTTCTGGGCCAGAAACCACTCTTGTGGTAGATACGCTACCTAGTGCTTACCACTCCCACTGATAAGCTAGAAGGCTTCTCTCCAACACAGAAAGGCTTTTGGGGCTCAGAAAACAGTCATGGATACAGCAAATCTGTATCTGGACTAGACTAGTTAGAGTAAATATGGGAAACAAGTGCAAACACAGGCTTTTATACTAGAAAGTTGAAAGAGATGGAAAAACTGCACAAACGGTCAATAAATTACTATTTCTGGGCCAGAAACCACTCTTGTGGTAGATAGGCTACCTAGTGTTTGCCACTCCCACTGATAAGCTAGGAGGCTTCCCTCCAACACAGAAAGGCTTTGGGGGCTCAGAAACCTACAAACAGTCCTGGTTACAGCAAATCTGTATCTGGACTACACTAGACAAGCTTAGAAATTTTTTTTTTTTTTTGGAAAGTGGAAAGGGAGAAAGGAGAAACAGAAGATAATTCAAAATTAAGGACCTAAGTGCTTGCCTTCACGAATGTTCTCTCTGTATTAGGTAGAGTGAGCTAGTGACCCTAGACTGGAATAGAGCTGGGATAGAGTTGAACAGATGGGACTGGTAGGAGTGTCTGAAATCAAAATATGATCTCACTCTACTCGGTTGAGTTTGCAAATGAGATAAAAATGCAGAAATGTTGTATAAGCAAATTCTTTTGAATGATACTAAAATTAATTGTGATGATAAAACATTATATAATGAAAGAAAATGTATGCATATAAAAAAACTTTTTCTGACATCAGTAACAAACTTACATTTGAAAACATGTCAGCAAGGTTGGTTATGTCCCCTTCAAACACTAACTAGGGCTAAACCAAACACTAAAAAGGTTGCCCTGTTAGCTTTTGAAATCAAACTAGATCAAACACCTTGTTTTCATTTTACAGCTTGGCATCCCACAGCCTCACAACATTGGTAGCAGAGATTGTATCCGTACGGCCAGGAGGTCGGGTTGCATTCAGTATTAGCTGACACCTTAATTCATTATACTCTGATGTGTTTTCCCAAACCCCTCCCTAACAACTTTATCTATAATAAAAAAACAAAAATCTTTTAAAGATGCCACATTGAGTGGAATGTTTCTAAAGAGCATTGCTAATAAATTTCTTTTTTTATATAATTCTGATGCTCATATATCCATTGGCTCAACTGTCTCTGTTTTACCCACATAAAAGTCATCGCAGAAGATGTAGCTTGCTAAGTAAACTATGGCTTTACTCTTACAATTACATACTTCAGGGCAGGATATAGTCTGTGGGTGATTGGCTACAATTACATATGGGTCATCATGAATATATTTACAGTATTTAAATATAGCACAGTCTGACATTTTTCCCTCTTTTGACAGCCATTAAAGTCTGAGTTGACTACTTGAGCCTCTGTACATACTTTTACAAAACACTATAAGCTGGATTCCTTCTTTAGGTCTAGATCATGCTTTGCTAGGACCATTCTCCAAGGGGTTCTGGACTCTTATCCTTCCATAGTTATAGTTACCTATGGTAATCTACCCATATAGCTAAGGCTACTGCAACAGTGGTCAATATGAAGAACATAGTCCAGTTGTGTAAGCTGAACTTGCGATAACAGTAAATGTTCAAATGATCACTGCTGCAGTAGCTGCTCTCTCCCTCCATCCCCTCTTGTTTTATGGTGTGTTTTTTATGCTGGGATGTGGACTTTTAATTTTTTGTTTTTCCAAACTTTGTCCTTTCAAGGCTCATCCTCCTCTCTCCACTGGCAGGAAATCTTTGAAGGGCTTCAGGCCCAAACTTGTCTTTCAGTCAGCTCAGCTGGAGCTGAGTGACAGTTTGATCATGTGGAAGATGCACTGAAGCTTTGAAAGCTGTCCAACCGTTATATCCTTGGCAGGATATAAACCATATAGCTAAGGCTACTGCAGCAGTGATCATTCGAATATCTACTGTTATAGCAAGTTCAGTTTACACAACTTTACTTTTTCAAGGCTATTTTTTGTCCTCATAATGCAACAAATATATGGACTAGACATAATGTACAACAATTTCTAGGTTTTGTTGTATCATAGCATAACTGCAGTAGCGTTCCACTATGAAAAGCCAACTTTCTGAAAGCCAATGTTTAAATAGAACAAAAAAGTGCCTAAAAACCAACAGGACAAAACATCCTTTCTTCTTGTTTTATTGTGGGGAGGGTGGCCCTCTGCACCTCCTGATGTAGGAAGCAATCCACTCCATACCCCCAGCACTTATATACACCTACTCTGAGGTTTCACTGACTCAAAAAAGGGAGACATTTCCCTAGAAATTGAATCATTGCCAGCGCATAATTAAAAATCACTCAGGCAATGATTTTCTATGAAGAAAAGCATTCGCCCTTATAGGTTCATAGGTTCATAGGTTCATACTAGGCTATCTGCCCAAGGGCATTTATAAGCCTAGCCCAGAGTTTTGTGGCTTTCGCCACCCCTTTAGTTTGGAGGATACTATGCCCATTATTTTGCTGTGCCTCTGTCAAGCAGTGACACTGAGATAATCCCTTGGGTATATCTGCGATCTCCCATCCATTGGTCAAGATTTCTCTTGAACAAAGCCAGCGAGGTGCTCTGCCTCACATGTACCGGGATTTTGTTCCACAGGGCTTGTAGGGTGGCCTAATGGCTAAGATGTTTGCCTTACAAACACAAGGTGCAGGGTTTGACTCTCACAAGGGATAATTGGCTAGGCTTAAAATGGCTCGCAAGGGCAGTTAGTTTAGTACTAATCTATGAACTTCTATGAGCATAGGGAGTCTCTGGGTGATGAATCTGTCCCTCCAGCACGTCCTATTAATAACCGTGTCAAGGTTTAAGTCTCCCGCCCTTGTAGTTCTGAGGGATCTAGATTTTTTGAGGTGAAGCATGTTCATCAATTCTGGGTTGGACATGGCCTTGTATGTCAGGCACAGGTCACCTCTGAGCAGACGGTAAGCGACTGAATAGAGCTGAAGTTCCTTCAGTCGGGCAGCATAGGACATATTTTTGAGACCCTTTATCCTTTTGGTGAGGAACTTTGGGGCCTTTCCAGTTGCTGCTGGTGTCGTGTCAGATACATTCGAATGGGGCATTGTACTCAATCATTGGTCTGATGAGTGATGAGTACAGGGGACGATGACTTCCCTTGATCTAGATGTAAATCCCTTCATGATCAGGTGGGCAATGTAGAAGGTCTTCCTAACTACTTTGGCAGCGTGAGTGTCAAACGAAAGGTTACTGTCAACCTGGGTCCCCAGATCCCTGATAACCTCTTCTGTGCTTAGTGGGTTGCCGCCTATATGGTAGCTAGGGGTAACCTTGTTTTTCCCGAAGGGTATGACTATGCATTTTTTGGCATTTAACTTTAGGCCATGGCTCTGGCACCAGTTATCCATTTCTATAAGACCCTTCTGAAGGATATCTGTGTCAGATGTGTTCTCAACTATGGTGCCCAGTTTGCAGTCATCTGCAAATTTTGTCAGCCATAATCCTCTTGTACTTCTGAAAAGTAGATGCCAAACAGGAGAGGGCCCAGGACTGAGCCCTGTGGGACACCACTTGTGACAGGCTTTGAGTCTGACATGGCGCCAGCAACTCTGACCCTGTGGGTTCTGTCACTTAGCCAGTTTGCAACCCATCTTGTGACGTATGGGTTTACATTTAAGTTGATGAGTTTTTCAATGATACCTGAGTGGGGTATTGTGTCGAAAGCCTTTGCCAGGTCGAGGTAGGCTGTGTGGACTGCCTTTCCCTCATCAATGGCCTTGGTGACTGTCTCGAAAAAGTCAACCAAGTTTAATAGGCATGATCTGCCTTTGACAAAGCCGAACTGGGTCGGATCCAAAGTCTGCAAGTCTCCTATGTCTTTATTTATGAGTTCCATTATGATCCTCTCCATAGCTTTGCAGATCAAGCTTGTCAAGCTGATGGGACAGTAATTTCCCGGGTCGGTGGAAGCACCGCCTTTGTGAAGTGGGACTACAGTTGCCGTACGCCACTCCTTAGGCACGGTATCCTGAGGTGAGGCTAAGATTAAACAGCTGCCCTAACTGCGGGTTTAATTCCTTCAGAATAACTCCTAGGCCATTTCCTCCTCCCATCCACCCCATGATAAAACAATTTGAACCCACCTCCGATACACCTAGCCTTACTCCCCTTCCATCTGGTCTCTTGCACACACAATATATCAACCTTCCATCTGTCCATCATATCAGCTAGCTCTCTCCCTATACCAGTCATACTGCCAACATTCAAAGTTCCGACCCTCACTACCACAGTCCTAGCCTTTCTCCTCTCTTCCTGCCTTCGGCCATGTCTTCCTCCTCTTCTCTTCCTTCGGCCAACAGTAGCCCAATTTCCACCACCCTGTAGGCTAACAGTACTGGTGGAGGCCGTTATTAACCCAGGCCTCGACCAATCTGGTATAAAAATGGTCATTGGTGTCTGCATGAAATCATTTGGCGAAGTTTTATGCCGGATGCCCTTCCTGACGCAACTCTGCCCATTTATCTGGGCTTGGGACTGGCACAAAGAAATGCACTGGCTTGTGCATCCCCAGAGGCTGGGTTTTAAAAATAATTCTCCAAAAAAACAATCATCTACCATCCTGTTGGAATTATTTATATGTTATTTGCTAACACCACACCAAGATAATACTTTTTGTTACAAATAAACTAAAAATAATAATATTTTCCAAATGCTATGAATGTTTGTCTTATCAATTGCAATTATGTCTTAACCACTGGCCAATACTAAGCAAAGTATTTCTAATTACAAATAAACTAGATATGCTAACAGTCTAAATATTAAAGTATTTATTTCTGCATATCCATTAAGATTTAGTAATCTCTATTTCATGGCTTTGTCTCAATACCGCCACTGTACAAAATCATACTTACACTTGTAACTAACGACCTTCTTCAATACTTTTTACATTGGAATCAGTACTGATAATTTTCTTACACATTGTTTAGTGGCAATCTCTGAAACAGTGCATCTGTTTGTAAATAATACCAAACCTGAATCTGTAGATATCTATATATAACTTACAAGTATACTTTGTATGCCAAAACAATACCATAACTTCATGTGCACAAAACATTCCTATAATTATTTTCTTAACTTTATGGATTAATCCTAGGGCATCTGCTGAATAGAGGTTCCCTAAGTTCAGATAGACTATCCCAGTTAGTAAATGGAAATAAAGAAATAAGAAATAAAATAATTATTGCCATTTTATCTATTTTACAGGAAATGTAGCATATACCTATAGTTAGTTTTGTTGATTCAGTAAGCTGTTTTAATTCATTTTATTGTTCCTCAGACAGCAAGCTTTATTTATTTATTTATGTATTTATTTTGTTGCATAGCTGAATTGAAAATGTGATCAGAGTTAACAATTCAATAAATTTCCACAAGATCTTTCATGAAATAATATTTTCTCACAATGAAGTAGCAGAATTTATAAAATGTTTTGTCCATTCTCTTGAAATATTTAAGGTGCTATATTTGATTCCTGACAGAATATATATGCCCATGTGGATGCATATGATAGGCATAGTGTACAACAAAGTAATATCAGGTTTACATGTAAACATTCGGTCAGATGTAGGAAAGGTATATGAAGAGTATTTTGTACAGCCTTACATACATAACATTAATAAACAAATACTTGTATTAAAGGAGGTTAGACCTTGGAAAAAAAATAACACCAAAAGGTTACATTCTCTTTGTGTGTGTGTGTGCTTTATAGGTTCATAGGTTAGTACTAGGCTAACTGCCCTTGCGAGCCATTTTAAGCCTAGCCAATTATTCCTTGTGAGACTCAAACCCTGCACCTTGTGTTTGTAAAGCAATCACCTTAACTATTAGGCCACCCTCCTTCCCATGTAATAATAAGAAGGACAAGGGAGGAAACATAATAAACATTTGAAGAAGAAAGAACAAATAATCAAGATTTTGTGAGCAGATGAAAAGGTATCAGATATTAGAGCCAATTTTCTACAAAATTTCTGCACTGTGTTTTATTCCACACTGTGATTTGTATTTCTGAACCAGAAGACCAATAGACATATAATACATTTTTTTCAATTTTTTACATGTTATGTTGTATATATAATTTATTTCATACAAAAACATTTAATAATTTTCATCTTATATAAGCATATATGTAAGGATTGATATGCTTTGCAAAGACAATGGAGTTATATGTAAATGTGCAAATGACTGTCTTTCTTTTTCAAGATAAGTCCATTCAAGTGTGTGTGTGTGTGTGTGTGTGTGTGTGTGTGTGTGTGTGTGTGTGTGTGTGTGTGTGTGTGTGTGTGTGTCAGAGAGAGTGTCAGTAGTACAATAAAGTTGTAGCAAACGTTTAATTTCTGGTAATATTATTTTAGTTTTCCATATCACTTAAGAAAATGAGAGCCAACTTAAATTTGGATACAATTCTACACAAGCAAAACAGAAATGCAATTTGCAAGAATATTTTGTTTATAGGTATGTGTGTGTGTGTGTGTGTGTGTGTGTGTGTGTGTGTGTGTGTGTGTGTGTGTGTGTGTGTGTATATATATATATATATATACACACACACTCACACACACATATATATATAATATATATATATATATATATATATATATATATATATATATATATATATATATTACACTTCTGCTCTAAAGAGTTATGTAACAATTCACTGTAGGAGTCAAACAGAAACTCTACAGTCAATTTGCAAATATTTTAACAAAATATTCTCACTTTTTTTTTTTTACAAATGATTAAACCAATGTTTGCTGATAGTCATCTATTGTGAAATGCCATGATTCACGTGAAGGACCCTTGGACCATTAATGTGATACTCCATTATTCTGCTGCTTACAGAAAGTATCAGTATGGCCAGGCCATACCAACAAAACCTGTTTGTAGAACGTAGCTTTTACACCTCAGAAAAATCCACTGGAATGCTGATGCTATTTGCTTGAAACTGAAGAGGGTGGTAACCATTAGTTATCTGTTTATTGTTTCTATACATTATGCTTTAGTTTCAGTCTTATAGGGGGCAGAGTAAACACAAATACTTTTGCATTTATGAAAAAATAATTTAAACTATTAACACTACCTCCTACAAGCAATAATTTTAATATATATCTCTGACAAAGACACAGTTATTTTGTTATGATCCTAAGATGAATGCAGTGCTTAGATGCTGTTGTGGTTACATGTCCCTGCAAGAATTATCAGTTTAGACAAAATACCTCATTACTGGACTGGGCTCTGACTGCTTTATTTATTAAACCATGGCATGACTCACCTGTAACACTTAAACATACTATATATAGATATATATATATATATATATATATATATATAAAATGTTTGTGTGTGAGTGTATATAGAGAGAGAGAGACAGATAGCTCGATAGATAGGTAGGTAGAGGGTGTTTAACACAGCATTGAAATAAATATGCTGAAACCAAGAGTGAATAAAATATATGAAAAGTGAAAATGTTGAACTCCCTGTAACTTGAAAAAAGTACTAATGTGTGTCCTGCAGGGGAATAAGTCCTATTCTATGCATTTATGCTGCTGTAGGTATTTTGATTTCAACATGCCCCTTAACTGGTTAAAATCTATATCTAGTGAAGAAGGAGAATCACAAAATGATGTAAGTACTTGATAAAGGCATTTATTTATTTATTTATGTATGTATGTATGTATGTATTTGCATTTGTTTAGTGGGAAAATTTGGCTAGATAAAGTCCCTTTTCAGCAGAGACCCAAAGAGAAAATCTCCACAGATACACAATAACTAGGAATTACTACTAAGTACAATATACTATTATGACATTTTTGGAGACAAACAATCTACCACACCTAGAAAATCTTACCAAACACTCTGCTATCTATTAGTAATGCCCTTTACATTCTATTTTATCTGTCTAGTAACCTAATGGAAGCTCTTAACATTATCACTGCTACAGCAAAGCTGAGTTATAACTCTGGAATACAAATTTCCTGGATCTGTATCTTCTGCTTATCTATCTATCTGTCTGTCTCTCTATCTATCTATCTGTCTGTCTGTCTGTCTGTCTGTCTATCTATCTATCTATCTATCTATCTGTCTGTCTGTCTGTCTGTCTGTCTGTTTGTCTGTCTGGCTATCTATCTATCTGTGTTCATTTTTGTGTCTTTTATGTGATAGTTAACATTTGCTGTTTTGACCTGTACTATATTGTATTGTATGACATATCATAACATTTAACTGTGGTGCTTTTCTAACCAAGCCTATGCTGAAAAGAGACATATCATGGCTTATTCAGACTTTTTCAGTAAACAAATGCTAAACAAAAATAAATAAATAATTACAACAAGAATGGGTATAGACTTGTTTAAAGTACATACATATAAAATGTGATAAACTGCGGTGGTGGTGCTGCGGTAGCTTTGTCGCCTCACAAGCAAGACGTTGTCCCGTTCTGTTCTCAGCTAGAGCGTCTTCTGTGTGAAGACATGTGTGAATGGGGCATACCTTCGTTGAAGGTTGTGCGTCAGGGATGGCAACTCGGCACGTAAAATTCTACTGCCAATCATTGGCGGACTGGAGTTCCGCTGTGGTGACCCCTAACCAGGAAAAGCCGAAAGACACAACAACAACATATAAAATGTGAAGATATTCCAATGTCTTAATGTTGTCCAATATCCAGATATTCTGGAGTGGATAGGAGAGTTTAAAGAATGGAAGTGGAGAAGTGGGAATGATATGTAGTGCGGAAGGGAAAATAGAACACTGAAAAGAAAAGAAGGGGGTAGAAGAGGTTGGTGAAGGAGAATGCAATCTGAGAAAGATGATTATTTATTTTAGTTTGTTTACTGAGGTAGAACCCTGATCAGTATAGAACATATGAAGACACGGCCTGGATAAAAAAAAGGGATTCACAAAAAAGAAAAAAATTCACAAAGGATAACCACAAAAGGTGGATAAGGCCATAGACAATTGATACAATATGTAGATAATATTAGCAGAGTAGAAAATCAAATGTCAATCAGTTTTAGCAATAAATATGAGAGGAAAGCAGCAGCTGAGAACAGATGATCAAAGTATAAGTGATGCAGGTGAGGAGGGAGTTAGCTTATGTGTCCAGTGAAAAAGCACATGCAGTTAGATTTTTGAACAAGTGTCTTTTGAGTTGAGCTCTGAAGGTTGGGAAAGAGGAGACTTCTTTAAGGTGAAGGGAAGGGATTGCCAGAGTTTGGGTGCAAGAACGGAGAAGGACTGGTTGGTATAGTGCAGTTTGGTTTGGGGTGTCTGGAGTGAAGGTTTTGGAGGTTGTAGGGGTGGATTTATTAAGGAGTTTGGTTGCAGGAGGTAGAAAAACACCTTGTTGAAGTAGTTGGAAAATAAGAGACCCTCAGAGTATCTCAACTCTATAGGAGAATGGTAGCCATTTAGCATTGGAGAGAGTAACGCAGTGGGAGGAAATGGAAATGAATCTGCGATTTTATTTTCAGTGGGCTGTAGAGTAGATGAGGTATTTTTTGTTTTTAGAGGCTGTGGCTATAATAGGAGCCCATATTCAAGCCAAGCAAGGAGAACTGTTTTGCCTATTGCAGCTCTAGCTAGTCCAAAGAAAAGGGGAGATATTTTCCAGGATGAGAATAAAAGAGAACTGATCTTTTTCCTGGTGTTTTCAATGTGGCTTTGCAAAGTAAGTGACTGGTCTAACCATAAACCTAAACATTTGAAGGATGTTTGTTTTTGTTGTGCACCTGTTGAGAGGTTCCAAATATCATACTTTTTGTTTTAGAGCGGTTAGGAGTAGCATATGGCTGTTTAGTGAAGAATTAAGTGAGGGGATATCAGGCTGAAGCTGGGTTCGAACTGTTGAATGTGAGGGACTGGATCAAAGAATAACCATGTCATCTGCATAAAGAGTTATTTGAAGGTTAGGGAGATCAGTGGGTAGCTTGTTAATAAAGGCAGAAAACAAAAGATGGGCGGGTATGGATCCCTGGAGCACTGTTCTGGTAAGGGCAATAAGGATGGGCATAATTTGACACTGAAATACCTATTTGTTAAAAAAATGTTGGAACCAGTTGACAGTTCTGAGACTAATCCTGATTTATTGGAGGGAGTAAAGGAACAAGAAATGGTCAATTAGATAAAAAGCCTTGGTAAGGTTAATGGAGAGAGCTCCTGAAAGACGTCCTTTATCTATGTTGAGAAGGATCTCATCTGTAAGTGACCATTGTGCTGTTATTGTGCTCCAACCAGCCCAGAATCCATGCTGTTTAAGAATCAAGAGGTGACATTACTGGATATAAATGGACAGTTGGCTGTAGATTAGTTTTTCAAGTATTTTTCCAAGTGCAGAGAAGAAGAAGATAGGGTGGAAGTGAGAGGTATTTACTGTCTGAGGTTGTTTAGGAAAGGGATTAACCAGAGTAGTTTTCCCATATGTCTGGCATTGCATTTTGAATTAAGCAGATGTTACAAATATGTAGAAGAGGTGTGGCATGGAAGTCTTTACAGAGTGATATAAACCACGGGAGTTGGTTGTCTGCACCAGAGGGTACATATGGAGTTATGTTTTCAAGAAGTAGAGCAAGTTCTTTGTGTGGAATTTTCTTAAAATAGAAGAGGGGATAAAAGGTGTGCGGCTAGGTGAGTTGGAGGGAGAGGTACAGGTTGCTGTACTAGGGAGATGGATGAATTGTTTGAGAAAGTCAGAGGTTGACAGTCGGCCTTGAGAGGTCTGGTTGGTGAGAAGAGGAGGAGGAGGGATCAGTGGCTTTACAGGCTGTGAGAAGATTTACCTGCCAAAAATGTTTGGGTTTGCCTAAACAGCAAGCTGCTTGATTTTAAGTAGCTGGTCTTGTGCCCACATATAGGTTCATAGCTTCATAGGCAGATACTAAGCTATCGGCCCTAGGGCCTATATAAGCTCAGCTGAACAAAATCATGAGTATTGCGGACGGAGTTCCGCTGTGGCGACTAACCGGAAAAGCTGAAAGACACAACAACAACATATAAAATGTGAAGATATTCCAATGTCTTAATGTTGTCCAATATCCAGATATTTTGGAGTGGATAGGAGAGTTTAAAGAATGGAAGTGGAGAAGTGGGAATGATATGTAGTGCGGAAGGGAAAATAGAACACTGAAAAGAAAAGAAGGGGGCAGAAGAGGTTGGTGAAGGAGAATGCAATCTGAGAAAGATGATTATTTATTTTAGTTTGTTTAATGAGGTAGAACCCTGATCAGTATAGAACTTATGAGTACAAGGCCTGGATACAAAAAAAGAGATTCACAAAAAAGAAAAAACAAATTCACAAAGGATAACCACAAAAGGTGGATAAACCCATAGACAATTGATACAATATGTAGATAATATTAGCAGAGTAGAAAATCAAATGTCAGTCAGTTTTAGCAGTAAATATGAGGGGAAAGCAGCAGCTGAGAACAGATGATCAAAGTATAAATGATGCAGGTGAGGAAGGAGTTAGCTTATGTGTCCAGTGAAAAAGCACATGCAGTCAGATTTTTGAACAAGTGCCTTTTGAGTTGAGCTCTGAAGGTGGGGAAAGAGGAGACTTCTTTAAGGTGAAGGGAAGGGATTGCCAGAGTTTGGGTGCAAGAATGGAGAAGGACTGGTTGGTACAGTGCAGTTTGGTTTGGGGTGTCTGGAGTGAAGGATTTGGAGGTTGTAGGTGTGGTTTTATTATGGAGTTTGGTTGTAGGAGGTAGAAAGGCACCTTGTTGAAGTATGAAAGGAACCACAAGCGAAACTAGATCAATCAAATAAGACCAAATGAAGAAAGGCAGGCTTTAGGCTGAACAAATGTAAACCAGATAGCCGTTGGTTTAAAAACTGAAACAGATAGCCGTTTATTAAAAACTAAGTGAGCGCTTTCGGTAGGGAAACCTTCCCCACCTTCTTCAGACAACTGTTATACAAGTCTGATGAAATCTAATAGCATTAAATAATATGCAAATGAGTGACATCATAATCAGGTTGCTCCCAATTAAACAATTGACTTAGCATGTAAAAGACCTTAAATATCAATCACAAACATAAAAAACATAAAAAAACATGAAGGATATATATCCACATTACAAAAATATAATATTATTAATATGATGGACATTCATATCAGCAGCTAGGAGTCTAACTTCAAAAAGAACACTTCAAAATGAGCTCTATATACCATATTAAAGTGTGACCTGTCAAATGCATAACACAGAAAATCTGACAAAGTCTCACTAACACACAATCTATATTATATAACTAGAATATAACCATATGGGGTGTATATTACATTAATATTATATTTATATACAGTCTTTATACATCCATTCAGGTAAAAACATAGTAGTGACGATAAGTGAGGTGTAGCCTGTAGAGTACTTGTTGCTCTTGTTAATTTCATATACATATATATATATACATATGTATTTTTTATGTTTGTGATTGATATTCAAGGTTTTTTATATGCTAAGTCAATTGTTTAATTGGGAGTAACCTGTTTGTGATTGATATTCAAGGTTTTTTATATGCTAAGTCAATTGTTTAATTGGGAGTAACCTGATTATGATGTCACTCATTGCATATTATTTAATGCTATTAGATTTCATCAGACTTGTATAACAGTTGTCTGAAGAAGGTGGGGAAGGATTCCCTACCGAAAGCGCTCATTTAGTTTTTAATAAACGGCTATCTGTTTCAGTTTTTAAACCAACGGCTATCTGGTTTACATTTGTTCAGCCTAAAGCCTGCCTTTCTTCGTTTGGTCTTATTTGATTGACCTTGTTGAAGTAGTAAGAAAATAAGCGATCCTCAGAGTATCTCAACTCTATAGGAGAATGATAGCCATTTAGCATTGGAGAGAGTAACGCAGTGGTGTTACTGAGGGGAGGAACTGGAAACGAATTTGCGATTTTATTTTCAGTGGGCTGTAGAGTAGATGAGGTATTTTTTGTTTTTAGAGGCTGTGGCTGTGTTAGGAGCCCATATTCAAGCCAAGCAAGGAGAACTGTTTTGCCTGTTGCAGCTCTAGCTAGTCCAAAGAAAAGGGGAGATATTTTCCAGGACGAGAATAAAAGAGAACTGATCTTTTTCCTGGTGTTTTCAATGTGGCTTTGGAAAGTAAGTGACTGGTCTAACCATAAACCTAAACATTTGAAGGATGTTTGTTTTTGTTGTGCACCTGTTGAGAGGTTCCAAATATCATACTTTTTGTTTTAGAGTGGTTAGGAGTAGCATATGGCTGTTTAGTGAACAACTAAGTGAGAGGATATCAGGCTGAAGCTGGGTTCAAACAGTTGAATGTGAGGGACTGAATCAAATAATAACCATTTTATCTGCATAAAGAGTTATAAGAAGGTTAGGGAGATCAGTGGGCAGCTTGTTAATAAAGGCAGAAAACAAAAGATGGGCGGGTATGGATCCCTGGAGCACTGTTCTGGTAAGGGCAATAAGGATGGGCATAATCTGACTCTAAAATACCTATTTGTTAAAAAAATGTTGGAACCAGTTGACAGTTCTGAGACTAATCCTGATTTATTGGAAGGAGTAAAGGAACAAGAAATGGTCAATTAGATAAAAAGCCTTGGTAAGGTCAATGGAGAGAGCTCCTGAAAGATGTCCTTTATCTATGTTGAGAAGGATCTCATCTGTAAGTGACCATTGTGCTGTTATTGTGCTCCAACCAGCCCATAATCCATGCTGTTTAAGAATCAAGAGATGATATTGCTGGATATAAATGGACAGTTGGATGTAGATTAGTTTTTCAAGTATTTTTCCAAGTGCAGAGAAGAAGATAGGGTGGAAGTGAGAGGTATTTACTGTCTGAGGTTGTTTAGGAAAGGGGTTAACCAGAGTAGTTTTCCCATATGTCTGGCATTGCATTTTGAATTAAGCAGATGTTATAAATATGTAGAAGAGGTGTGGCATGGAAGTCTTTACAGAGTGATATAAACCACGGGAGTTGGTTGTCTGCACCAGAGGGTACATATGGAGTTATGTTTTCAAGAAGTAGAGCAAGTTCTTTGTGTGGAATTTTCTTAAAATAGAAGAGTGGATAAAAGGTGTGTGGCTAGGTGAGTTGGAGGGAGAGGTACAGGTTGCTGTACTAGGGAGATGGATGAATTATTTGAGAAAGTCAGAGGTTGACAGTTGGCCTTGAGAGGTCTGGTTGGTGAGGAGAGGCGGCGGGATCAGTGGCTTTACAGGCTGTGAGAAGATTTACCTGCCAAAAATGTTTGGGTTTGCCTAAAGAGCAAGCTGCTTGATTTTAAGTAGCTGGTCTTGTGCCTACATATAGGTTCATAGCTTCATAGGCAGATACTAAGCTATCGGCCCTAGGGCCTATATAAGCCTAGCCAAAAAGGTTCCCTGGCCTTCGCCACCTAAGAAAATTATTTTCCTGTGCCCCTGTCAAGCAGTGCTGCAGAAGTGATCCCCGGGGTGAATTTTCTGTTTCCCATCCAGTTGTCAAGATTTTTCTTAAAGAGGGCCAATGAGGAGCTTTGCTTGTCATGAATGGGTAGTTTGTTCCAGAGTATGGGAAGTCTCTGAGACAAGAATCAAGCCGTTCAGCATGTTCTGTTTATTGTGGTGACAAGGTTTAGGTCCCTGGAGCATGTAGTTTGGAGAGATTGGGATTTCTTTAAGTGTAACATGTCCAACAGTTCTGGGTTTGGCATAGCTTTGTATGTTAGGCAGAGGTCACATCTGAGTAGGAGATGTGCAATGGAGTAGAGCTGGAGTTTTTTGAGATGGTCTACATATGGCATCTGTTTGAGGCCAGTAATCCTCTTAGCGAGGTATTTCTGTGGCCTTTCCAATTGTTGTAGGTGTCTTGTGAGATACATCCCAAATGGGGCATTGTACTCTATTAATGGTTCTGATGAGTGATGAGTAGAGAGGAACAATCACCTCCTTTTTTCTAGGTGAGAAACCTTTTGTGATGAGGTGTGCCATGTAGAAGGATTTCCTGAATACTGTAGTGATGTGGTTATCAAAGGAGAGACTACTGTCCACCTGTGTCCCGAGGTCTGTTATCACACTCATGGGTACCAAACTTTTCCCAAAGGGGATGACAGTGCACTTCTTGGCATTGAGCTTGAGGTGATGACTTTGACACTAAGCATCTGTCTCTGTGAGGCCCTTTTGTAGAATGTCTACATTGTTAGGTGATTCTATTATGGCTCCCAGTTTGCAGTGATCTGTGAACTTCATTAGCCAAAGACCTTCTGTGTTGGCCTGCACTTCAGAAAAGTAGATGTCAAACTGGAGAGAACCCAGGACTGAACCCTGTGGTACTCCACTCTTCACTGGTCTGAATTTGGACTTGGAGTCAGCTACTTTTACTATGTGGGTTCTGTCAGTGAGCCAGTTGGCCACCCATCTTGTGACATAGGGATTTATGCCCAGTTTAGTGAGTTTGTCTATAATTCCAGAGTGGGGAATGGTATCAAAAGCCTTGGCGAGGTCAAGATAGGCTGTGTGCACTACCTTGTCCTCATCTACGGCTGTAGTGACTGCTTCAAAGAAGTCAATCAGGTTTATGATCTACCTTTTACAAACCCAAACTGAGTGGAGTCCATGGTTTGGTGGTTACCTATGTCTTTATTTATAAGCTCCAAGATGATATGTTCCATGGCCTTACAGACCAGGCTCGTCAGGCTAATGGGACAGTAGTTTCTGGGGTCTGTGGTGGCACCCCCTTTGTGGAGTGGGATA
This sequence comes from Protopterus annectens, assembly GCF_019279795.1. NCBI lineage: Eukaryota > Metazoa > Chordata > Ceratodontiformes > Protopteridae > Protopterus > Protopterus annectens. The sequence goes on along the minus strand of NC_056743.1, from coordinate 237,515,682 downwards.
ACCATCACTGTGCACCATTCAGTGGGCACATAGCGTGAGGTGAGACTGTGGCTGAACATGGTACTTAGGTGGGGTGCCAGTTTGTTCTGTAGTTCATGCAGTACACAGCCTGGGATGTTGTCTGGTCCCATGGATGCTATGTTCTTGGCTTTGGAGAGTGCGGTCTTTACTTGTTTATCCATGATTTCAGAGGCTTTGCATTCTTCCAGTATTAAGATGGGCCCTTTGGAGGGTGAGAGGGGGAGTAAAGTTAGCACTGAACCTATCTGCCAGGATTTTGGCAATATTGGTTGGTTCTGTATATATAGTGCCATTGTGCTGTAGCTCAGAGCAGATCTGAGTGCTGCCATTGAGATTCTTGACATAACTGTAGAATTCTTTGTGGTTGTCTTTGGAATCAGTGACGATTTTATTTTCATAACTGGCTTTGGAGGATTTTATGAGAGATCTCAGCTTCTTGCTGAGGCTGTTCAAGGAGTTCCTCCAATCTTGGGATTTTACTCTTTTTTTTGCAACAGCTTCTTCCTTCTGTTGTAGAGTTTATTTATGGCAGGAGACCAGCAGATTGGCTTCCTTGTTTTGGAGGATAGCATCTTGGTTCTGTTGGGGATGGCACGATCCATGCACTTGTGTATGTGCTTATACAGTGCATTTGTGTAAGATTCAGCAGACGTACCTCTATTTTCCATCTGCATGGATGTCATGAAGTTTGTCACTTCTGTCTTAAGAAGCATGAAGTTGGCTTTGGAGTAGTTTTTGACAGTGGTTTCCTTAATGGGGGTGGGGTGGGATATGGATGTCTAGGGTGATTAGCTTGTGGTCAGATCTGACCAGCGAGGAGTTGACCTTTGGGGTGGAACACCAGTTACCCATATTGGTAATGACCAGTTCCAAGATATTGCTGCCCCTGGTGGGGGTGTGGACAAGCTGATCCAAGGATTTGGATTTTATGAATTCCAGAAAACGTTGAGCGAATGAGTCGGTATATGAGTAGTTTTCCCAGTTGACGGTGGGGTAGTTGAAATCACCTATAATTAAAGTATTGGGATGCACCTTAATATTTTCCAATATCTTAAGAAATGAAGAGTGGGAATCCTGGGGCATGGTGGGGGATCTGTAACAAGCTACAACCTGGATTGCAGTCTTGCCCAGTGTTAGTTGCACTTGGATAATTTCAGATGCATTATGTTGAGCAACTAGCCTGGAGGTGTGGATATCCTTAATGAATATGGACACGCCTCCACCTTTAGTGTTTCTGTCCAGGTTAGGTGGCCGAAAGGTGTGGTATGAATTATAGCCTGGTAATGCAGGGGTGCTCTCTGGAGCCTTGAACCAGGTCTCTGTCACTGCACCAGTGTCGTTTTCTATTTTAAGGAGTGCCTCAAGTGAGTGCATTTTGAGGTTTAGACTTCTAGCATTGAGTAGCATTATCCTCAGAGTTTGCTTGCTTGTACCTGTTATGGTGATGAATTTAGCATTTGAACCTTGCCTAAAAAGGCATTATAGCGGTGGCAAGAGCCTTAGCCAGTATCTGGAATCTCAGGGGTGACAGGTGCAGGTCATCTCTGGCAAAGCATAGTGATCTATCGACCATGTCGTCTCAGGCAGACATATATTGGATCCCCTTAGGATGACACCAGAAGCTTAGCCAATTGTGGAAGTGAATCATTTTGTCCTTGTACTGTGATATCATTCTGGGCAATGGAAGGATGCTACTCAGGGCTAGGGTCATACCTGCCTGGGCTACAAGATCCGAGAGCTCCTCCATGTCTCTTTTCATGTAGTCCAGGGAGGTACATCTCATGTCATTCACACGAGCATGGACAATGACAGAGTCGTATTTGCATTTGTTGTGGAGTGACCTGAGTACGGGCGTTATGTGGTGGATCCTGGCACCTGATAGGCAGCTGACAGTAACTTTCTCCTTGTTTAGCCTGATAAGTGGGACATCAGTGTGCCTGACTATAGCATTACCTATGACTAGTGTGTTGGGTATGTTGCTTTGCCTTATGGGCTGTGGTTGAGTGGCACACTGATTTTGTGGGCTATGTGTTATTTGGATAGTGTTGGGGGGGGGGTTGTCTGTTTTTCAGCTTGGGAGGTCTCTGTTGCTTGGGAAGATTTTTATTGAGCACCTCCATGAATATGGGTGTGTGTTTTGTATTTCTATGTGTGGGTTTTGGTAGTGTGGGTTTTGAAGGGCTATGTGTTGAGTGTGGTGTGGTGCAGGTGTTAACCTTCTCCTCTTGACTGTCTAGTCCAGTCTTGGCAAGAGAGAGCTTGGCTTCCAGTTTGGCTATATAAGTGCATCTCTCACAAGTTGTAGTGTTGGGTGGTAGGAGGAGAGGGTTGTCAGTGTACATGAGGCAATTGCTACATTGCCCCAAGATCCCCAGATTCATCAGGTGGACAGGAGAAAACACCAGGATCTGACCCATGGACATGCCTGGATAAGTGCTTATTAATTTAAGTACTAAGAACTGTTTTCCTCTTGACAAGTGAGGCAAGTCGAGTGCTGTAGCAATTTGTAGCTTATTTGGTGCTTACAATGAGTTCTGAGCAAGTGCTGAGCACAAGGAAACAATTTTGAGTGCTGAAACTAAAAAAAACTGGCTAGTTCTAGCTAAAACTAGCTAGTTTTAGCACCAATCCCAAGAAGAGAAGCAGGCCACGACCTGCTTTGTGATCCACAGTCTTGTCCCAGATGACGCAAGGGTCTGCAGGCTTTTAGCCTTTTTCTGGTAGATTCCTCAAGCAGCAACCAGACCAATCAGGTATGTTAAGCACAGACACTCACTCTCCAACCAGAAAGAGTCAGGAATCAATGCACTCTGCTCCCATTCTAACCAGAAACAGAATATAAGCACAAATTCCAAGCCGTCATCTATAAAGCAGTTATTAAACTTTCTGCTGATCAGCAGTCTCCAGGAAATAATATAACTGCACTCCTTCTCTCACCAGGAGAAAACAGAAGCACTGATCCCAAGATGACTACTGAGAGGCAGAATGTGGGCTCTACAATAACTGTTGGTCTTGCAATAGATGCTTAGAGGTAAAATGAAAAAAAAATTGTTTATCCTAAACAGTGCAGTGTGCACTAGAGGAGATAGATGTGAAAGTAGGTAACTTAAGTTTTACCTGTCTAAAAAAGTTCAGTTTTAGTGGAGTGTCACTGTTTTTAAAACAGCAAGATAGGTTGAAAGGGGGTGATAACTTTTGTATTCTGGTACTATGGAATACAGTAGGATGGCCAATAAATTTAAATAGTTGAAGGGGAGTGATTTCACAAAATGATAATTTTGTGCTTACTCACACCAGCCAGTAAAAGCAGAGAGGAAATGACTGGCTGGCTTACTTAGCTAGGTTGCATGCAGAGTTAAAGGCAGTATGATTTTCTGCTGAAGGATTTTGTCTCCATGAAGACCATTCCTTGTCCCCAAGTTTGAGCAAAGCTTTCAGTTCAGGGGTAAGTGGGGAGTGGGGTTACTTTATTTGAAAAGGCAATGTGTGAGAGGGAAAAAAGTGTCTTGAAGTTGAAGGAGGGTATGTGTCAGAGCTGATACAGCCAAGATGGAGTTCTGTAAGCTGGTAAAGGGAAATTATTCAAAAGTTGTTTGGTGCTTTTTGAGGTTTTCTGTATTGATGGTGGATCTAGGTTTGACGGTAACTAGTTTGGGGGCAGTTTGGGTGACTGCTGGGTAATTTGGAAGGTTACTGGGCAGTGGTTGCTGAATAAGGGTGGAAGAACAGATATATTGGAGACAAAGTTAGGGTTGTTGGTGATTAGTAGATCAGGGAGGGAGAGGTTGTTGGTTCAGATATTTGAATGAGTAGCATTACTGAATAACTGTATAAGGTTGATATTGGCTACAAATTCAGCAATGTCATTGCTCAGGGGACTTGGTAGTTTAGGTTAAATTCACCTAGAATAACAATATTTTTATAGTTTCAGGCAGCTGAGGTGATAGTAAGAATAAGGGATTTAAATTTGTTAAGAAAGGCTGGAGGAAGAAGGTAGGCAACTGCTACTAGAAGATGACTGTTCTTCCAGGAGGGATGTTTTAGAAGGATCCAGCTGGGTTCAGAATCTGAGGAGGCATTTGCTTGTGCAATGATATTTGATTTAAGATTACTTTTTTTTTTAAAGAATGAGAGTGCATCCATCTTGTCTACTGCCAGGTCTGGTGTCTTGGAGATATTTATAGGAGGGAAGTAGATGCTGAAAATTATGTTTGTTTTGTTTAAGCCATGTTTCAGTGACATCTGTGATATCAGGTGAGTGGCTGTAAGGAAGGTGTCTATCGGATCAAATTTATTAGAGATGCATTGGGTGTTAAGTATTGCACAGAAGAGGGTGGCGGTGGTGGGAAAGGTTATAGCTATTATGTGGAGGGAAGGACCTGGATTGAATTTAATGTTGGCTGTGAGGAGGATTATGAGCAGGATATGGGTGAATTTATACAGGTCTTTAGGAAGTGTAGGATTACTAGGGTTTCATAGGTTTGGAGGACAAGGGCAGCCACTGTGGTGCAGCAGTTAGCATTGCCGCCTCACAGCAAGAGGTTCTCTGGTTCGATCCATGGCTGGGGTGCCTTCTGTGCGGAGACTGCATGTCCTCCCTGTGGTTTCCTCCAGGTGCTCCGGTTTCCTCCCACATCACAAAGACATGCTGTAGGTGTATTGGACACTGTAAATTGGCCCTAAGCATGAATGCTTGCATATGTGTGCCTTCTGTGGAAGGTTGGGCACCGGGCTGGCAACTCAACACCATAAAACTCCACTGCTAGTCATGAGTGGACAGGTGATCCACTGTGGCGACCCCTAACCGGGAAAAGCCTAAAGAAGAAGAAGTTAGGTTTGGAGTACATGAGGTAAAGTGATGGTGAAGCCAGAATTGAGAGAGAGTGGTAAATGGTGATCAGAGAGTATAAATGGCTGGCGTAGGTCTTAGGGTTAAGTGAGTGATTGTTGGGCTTTGTGGTATTCTAGGACTGAGTAGGTTGAGGGATGGGGTTAATGATGGTGAAGTGTAGTGTGTTAAAGGAAAGAGAAGTAAGATGGTGAGGTGGAGAAGCATTGTGGATGGTGAGGTAGAAAAGGAGTTCTGAATGTAAGAGATGGGAGTCTGTGAGGATGGGACAGGTTAAGAGGTTGAGAATGATGAGTGTTTTTTGCTGGACTTATTTAAGTGTAGATGGTGATGAAGCTGTATGGAGGTTTAGGGCAGGAAAATATCACAATGAGGTTGTTAAGAAAGCAGAATGTAGGTTTAGTGAAGCTGTGTGTCCCTTTAATGGATGGACAAAGTGGGATGGAGAAGAGTCAAGACGATGATGCATAAATTGAAGAACCCAGGTGGCTGGGGAAATGGGGGTGTAACAGCAGTGAAACAGAGCCAGACTGGACATACCTAGCCCCAAATGGAATCAATCAATGAAGGTGTGCAAGGTGAATGCAGGAGATATAGAAGCCACACAGCCCAAGCACAGCAGTCTTTAGATAATAAATAAATAATGGGGGTGGAAAAGGGGGTGAAAAAATAACCAAAACTAAGACTCCTTAACTGTTAAAGCTATGGGTGTACACCTTCAAGATCTGAAAGAACTGTATAAGGTGAACCTCAGGTTAAACAAGCTCATGAGACTGTCTCCTTGCAGGCACTTGAGTAAACGCAGCCTACTTCCCTGGGTAATGAAGATGTGCTATTAAATTGCACTCTGCTAAGAACAGTAAGGAAGTTTTGAACACTTAAAGCCTTATTTTTAAAACATAGAACAGTGTTTTAGTAATATATTTGAATGGGAGTAGCCATGACAGCCAGAAAGTACTTCTACTTTCAGGAAAAAAGGGTAGGGGGCTTTCAGGATCAACCCAGAATTACCTCTGTACAGTTCACAAGTAATGCTAGAGCAACTACCTGTAAGAAAGTTAGGTACATGAATTAGCAAGAGAAAATGTTGTAAAACAGCTTTATGCATGTATTAGTTTATGAAGGGAGAAAGACTTTGAAGATAGTGGAAGAGAAAAGAAAAGACAAACAGTCCAACCATATTATAGAAGGTACAAACGTCAGTACATTCCTGTCAGAGAAAATTATATTTTACATTCACAGAAAATTCAACATTAGATGCAGCATTTGAAATATTTGTCCTAAATGGTGACAAGAACTACTCCATGCATCCAGTTTGGTTTGTAAGATATTTTTTATTGTGGTGCTGTTTCTGAATATCAGGCAAAAGTTACTTTTAGCATTGCGATTGTTCTTGGAGGTGAAGTGCATGATTTTTTTTTATAACAGTGAGGAGTAAAATGGAGTTTGTAAACCAAGCCTTGATGGGTGAGAAGAATTTTTGACTGATGGTCTGAAGTTATTCACTGAGGTGACCATAGAGATGATGGTGGAGTCATCATCATATTGGATGATGGAAGAGCCATAGGAGTGTAGTTGCAGGTCATTAACAAAACTGCTAAATAGGAGAGGACCAAGGTTTGAACCCCCTAGGACCACAACTAGATTGGGGAAAGGGTTGATATTGTTTATTGTCATGTAATGCTTTGTGATCTGTCAGAGAGAGATAAGAGTCAAACCATGTGAGGCAGGAAGAGGACAGTCCAAGATAAGAGAGTTTGTGAGAGTAATATGTTGTGACAGAGCCGAAAATTTTAGATAGAGCAAGAAAAACAGTGGAGACTAAGTTGTTGTTGTCCCTGTGTGGTGGATGGTTTTAGTGAAAGATAGTAGTGCAATGCTGGTTCTGTAAGAGGGTCAAAACCATGTTGGGATGGCAAGATTAAGTTTTCAGATAAGAGAAGTTGGAGAGGATGGATGTGTATACATTTCAAAAGAATCTTTGACAGAGGAGAGAGTATGGCTAGGCAGTTCAGCAGAAGTGCTGTCCTTGTAGAAGGGCAGGAAGTGAGATTGCTTCCAGCAGTTGAGGAAGTGGGAATCAGGAATTGATATGTTAATAAGAATAGCTATGGGGTAACCTACAATGTCTGCTCCAAGCTTGAGGTATTCTACACCAAGGTTAAGATTGCTTCCTACAGTTGAAGTGGGATTCAGGAATTGCTATGTTAATAAGAATAGCTATGGGGTAACCTGTATCGTGTGCTCCAAGCTTGAGGTATTCTATGCCAAGGTTATCACAAGAAAGGGTAATGCCTATTAGTTCAGAGTGTTATGAGTAAATAGTTGTGGTTGGGATGGGTTGAGAAGGAGTTGGAGATTTGATTCATTTTGAATTCGGATTTGGTGGGCTGTGGTTGGAAACTGAGGTGGCAGCATTTGATGAAATGGTAGTTCAATGCAAAGCCAGTACTATTGGGTAGAAGGTTTAGTCAGAGACCTTTTCCTAGTTTGAGGAGTTGTGATACCTCTGACCATTTTTTTGATGATTTAATATGCAGATTCTAATGATTAGTAAAACAGTTTTTCTCAGAGGACTCGAGCTTTAGTGGAATTTCTTAGGGATTAGTAAAACTGAAGAAAAACGGTGTTTGGGTAGCTTGCCTGGTGCACTAGACTTTATCTCTTTACCTCATAAGATATTTTGTTTCTAATGATAGCCTGGGATGGGTCTGGATGTGAATCATTCTTACTTGATTGGAGTATGTGCAGTGAGTTTGCTTAGGAAAGTGTGGTTAAAATACAGTGGGTTCATCGAGAGGTGACAGCTTTGGGAGTTCCAGTCATAGAACTGAATTGTGGATAGAGGCAATGCAACGACAAAATGTTGTATGTTCAGCAATGAAGGTGAGAGGAGAAGTGACTTCTGCCTCAGCAGTTTTATGGTGGTCTTTTAAAGACTCTTTATGCCTTCACTATTACCAGGAAAGCAATTTTGTGTGTTGGAAAGCTGAAATGACACTCAAGTGTTCTTAAATTGGAAATTCTTGTTATAACTGTGCCAGTATTCAGACTTGCTTAACTCAGTTTTTCTGGACAGTTTATGATTAGCTTAACATGAATGAGGTAGACAAACATTGCCTCAGAAATTTACTAGATAGAGATTATTTAACACTTTGCTCTCTAATATATATATATATATATATATATATATGATAATTTTGAAGGCTGGGAATTAGACAAGTCCAAATGTATAAAATGTAGAAAGTTAACAGCATCACTAAATACCTATCAAAAGGATTGTCATACACAACAAAATGTCAAATCTGCACATACATTTCCAGTAGTAAGGATAATAAAACATAAAAAAGTAGGCAGTGCAAGTCACAAAATCAGAGTAATGCTGCGATAACTTGGGACTCCGGTCAATTGACAAGCTGTAGATGTGCACAATCAGAATTAGGTAAATTAACATAATGAGCATTACAGTAATCTAAATGTGGAGACACCAACGCATGAACTATAACCTGGGAGGAATACAGTGCTTGATAACACTAATGTTCTGCAGGTGGAAACAAGAAGACTTGATGACAGTAGAAATATGGTCATTGACTGTTAGTCTCTTATAAGTATCATCTCTAGATTACACACCTTTGACACAAAAATAAGTTTGTTGCCCCAACGAAAATATCAGGTGACAAAAACATAAGGGAAGAGTCTCTCAGAGTAGCATGGACCATCAAAGCTACAGTTGTATAAGTATTAAGTTTAAGGCTGATCCAAACTAATCAGTTGTAGATAAGTTCAGATTCTCAGAAAGAGATGTAAGTGCAGGTACAGTGTTCTGAGGGAACATGAGGTACAGCTCTGTGTAATTAGCATAACAATGGCATTGCACACCTGTCATGTGAATAATGCCACCTAGCGGAAGTAAGCAAATGGTGAACAGTAACGGTACCCCACAAATGTGTGATCTCAGAGTTAGTATATATAAGATTGTGGGACTATGAGGGTATGGAAGTACTGAGGGCTTGCCCCATACAAAAAAATGTTTTTCCTGTTTTAATACATCAAGAGTTGGTATGTGTTTTTTAGTGCATTATCTCCCAATATATTTGGCATTTGATGTTTTGACATGCTCAAATATATAACTTATCTAGCTACCTACCTACCTACCTACACTTCATAGCTGCAGACAATCTCAGTGATAGAAAGGCCTAGGTAAAGGGCATTACAATATTCAAGGAAGGAAGAAACAAAAGCTCTTAAAGTATGAAGTGTTTGATAATGGGAATATGCCAAAGATGGAAACGATGATTTTACCATTGCCAACATGTGGCCTGTAAATGTCAGGCTGTTTGCCCAGGACCACATCCAGAATGTGTACCTTAGTTACAAAATGTATCCAGGTACGCCATGGTTTAAAAAGTGAGATGTATCCTTACACTGATGGTAAGAACATATATTAATGATATGATTGCAAATGGGTATTCTGGCATCACCCAGAAATGAACTGAAAACAATAACCAAAATGTTGATATGACCCATGCTAATATATGCTGGAGGGACCTTAACTCCAATATCCGTGAACCAACTGTGAACCTATGAACTAAAAATTTACACTGGGCTATTGGTGGAATATAAGACTGTACTGGAACAAAAATGGATGTTTAACGATGAGCTAGAACAGAATAGTCTGGAACCACACTTAGAAAAAAAAAGTAAGAGAGAGAGAGAGAGAGAGAGAGAAGGAGGAGGTGCATAAGGAGAAATGGTTGAAAAAATGCTGCAAGACACCACAACCCTCAAAGATTAGTTATGTGCTCAGCAAATGGAAAGTAAGAAGATCAAAGAATTTAGACGAAGGTTCACTAGACGAAAGAGAGAAGGATGTTGGTGTCATTAAACAGCTCTACACCAACCCTTATTTTGGAAATACAACTCTAGTGTTTCCTGGAAGTAAAAGATACTGTGGCTTGCACTATCTCATTTGAGCACATTGCATCAGTTTGTAACTGGCACCTGAAGCATTGGGTAATACATTTTCCCATGATTTTAGTTGTTTAGAATGGCCGAGAGTTTGTCTATTGGATGTATTTTATAAGAACTGAAAGAAAACAAAAGCCAGTATTGCCTAGAGTGTAGGTACCCACAAACATCAGATATTCATTAATGACACTGAGAGTTTTCTTGTCATTATATACTGGTCTGTTTTAATGGAATAAGTGACTGTAAAGTTGACTGCCCTACTACATATAGGCTATCTAAACTCTGGGAAGGGGTCTGATATAGTGGTCCACAGGAGATCAGGGAGAAAACTAAAAAGACTGTGGATGACAAAAAGGTTACCTAACAGGAGGCAATGTAAATAGGATGAGCTGAATAGAAATCAAGGGGAAAATGAAACATCATCACTTCAGTTACTGGGACTGGTCCTGCACTTCATATTTGTTCCAGACATTCGAGGCTGGAAAATAAGATCAGTCTGATTGGTCAAGAAAACAAAACTGGAGTGGGAACTAAGGATGGGGCAGCTAGTCCTTAAGATGACATTGTAAAGTAAGCAGACAGGTGACAACTGGGGCTAAATGGGAAAGTTAGAGCTTTGTCCAGAAATCAGGGAATGACTTGTGCTTTAAGAGAGGCAGTTGTGTGATGGACAGAATTAAAAATAAATCAAGGTGATATACACCTCTTCCCATGCTGACTCATGTTGTACAGTGTGAAAGGGTAATAGTAAATGTCCAAAGACTGTTGCAAATATTATCCTCCCAGTAAATAAGGTACTTTATATTATCTATTCAGAATAGCATGTTCAGTCTTGCAGACCACGTGAGGAGGGGCACATCAAGATATTTGAAAACATCCAAGTGAGTGTTACTAGGATGATGAGGACAATGTTGCATGTGCAAGGAAAGACTCAGAGCATGTGATATACACAGATTGCAGGAGGGAAGGGGAGGAGCAGTGATGTCATGGAATGCATGTACTATATAAAAAGGAAAGTATAACACGGAAGGGAAATCTTGAGAAAAGATGAAACCTTGGACCTTAGCTGGAGATGGAGCATTTAAAGGTGATATCAAGAAATATTCGATTGTATAAGGAATGATGAGGCCTGGTAGCAATAGTGATAGGAGTAGTGAAATGTAGCTATACTGGTATGTTTAATGGTTCCTGCAGTTGGAAAGAAGCGTGGGAACAGGCAAATCACTGCTATGAAGAGCTCAGTGCAACACATGGACCTTACCAAACCAGTAGGTCTTCTTCTTCTGTCTGCATCTGCACATGCTCATAAGTCCCTACTGTTCAAAATAAAAAACAAAATACAACCAGTGCTAAATGATAAGACACACATCTTAGTTCTGAAACTGTCAGAAGAAATATAGCCCTTCACACACTGTACTGCCTCTTATGAGATACCAGTATGAGTGCATTTTCTTTTATTAAATACAGATAACATTTCAGTTGGGCCTGCAAGCTGTAGTCACCTGAGTAAAACAGTGAGACTCCCAAGGATCCCACTAGTTTACTTCCTACACAAGTAATAACAGATGAAAAGCTTACTTGCTTTAACACCATTTTTTGCTTCATACAATTAATCAAGCAGTTTGCTCTTCCATTTTGAGAATGTTAAGAAGAGAATAGGTTAATAGTTTCTTCATTGCTTGCCATCTGCGTCTCCTTTACAGTTCCTGTAAAGCAGGTGCAGCAATGCTGGGCCTTATGTTCTGGAAGACTGGCTTTCAGAAAGTTGTGCAAGCACAAACCACTGTAGATGGAACAGCAGTGTTAGTTTAAGGGTGTGCACACTTATGCAACCAGCTTATTGTAAGTTTTTTATTTTTTATATTTTTTCTCCTGACAGATTTGTTTGTTTTTCAATTGAATTGTACAGTTTATAGGTCACATTAAAAGTGGGAAAAGTTTTGAAATTATTTATTGTGGTCTCATTTTTTTTATATCACAGAAACCTGGTATTTTAACAGGGGTGTGTACACTTTTTATATCCACCGTATGAACAATATAGCTGTAGCCAGATTTGTTTAAATGATCAGATAAACAGGTATATTTTAAATAATTATTAAAGGTGCTTATATGCTTTTCTTTTGCATAGTCTCAGCCCATGAAATTTATCAAACAACGTTTGGTACGTATTCAGTGCAGAACATTTGAACAGAACCTGAACCTTTCACTTACTATATGGACACTTGAGCAATACTTTTCACGCCATAAAATACTGAGCTAAAGGTGTTCATGACAAGTAAACTAGCATTTTAAGCTACTGATTACAAAGTCATTTGTGTAATTATATCAGTTTTCCTGCCTGTTAACCAACACAGTTCCTTCTTTAGTAATAAGCACTTGTGTTCTTGTGCCCTTATTGGTTTGATTTTTAACAAAAATGAAATGTGCAAAACAATGCACTTTACAAACAAAAATAAAATGAAAAGGTGAAATGGTGATTTATGACACAAATAGTAATCAAACAGAAGTTCACCTGAATACAATAACCTGTAATTACCTAATGGGAGCAAAACAGTATGTAGAAACTCAAGGTGGATGTGGGGTGATGCTATACACAGCATGCAATTCTGAAGTAGGTTCAAAACACAAAATTGTGAAACCTCATACAGAATACCATATTCAGCTTTGCTGCTGTGCCTCTTCTAGGAAAAACCAAGGCAGTGGTAATTCAAAACAGAATATGATGGTCCAGACCTTGGTTCATCATATATACATTAAGAAATAGTATTTTTGCACAAAATACAAACAGCCAGCTCCATGGTATAGATGGATAAAGCCCTACCAATTGCCCAAGTGATCCAGCTTTGATTTAGCTCTTCAGGTATCTAATATATGGGCAAGGAAGGATGGGAGCGTCCATCCTGGGGGGAGGCATGCAGTCACTCACAGTTTGTGGTCAATCTCTGGTGAAGATTGGGGATGTGTAGGGAGTATTGTTCTAAGGGAAAAGCTAGAGGACTGTCTCAGCAGAGGTGGAATGATAAAGCAGTATGTCCCCACTGCAAGCCCATCTCTGGATGTTTATGATGTGTGGAGGATGGGAATAGGATAGGGCATAAGCAAAAACTCTCCTAGCAGCAATGTATTGTTAAACCAGGATCCTTGGTCTCTTCACCAGCCCTAGATGAGGGGGAAGGTTTAGCCTGACGGCATGTTAAGGATGGTACAGCACTTGGGTGGGCAAGTTGATGATCAGCCATGCGGGACCAAAAAAAAAAAAGAATACCCCTGAAAAAAAGATTTAGTGATGAGACATAGGAATGAAGAGGTGTCATACAGTTTATCAGAAGAAAGTATTTCTTCATAAAGAAATACAAATGAAATTTAATTATAAAGATGCCAAGCAAAAATGGCAGAGGTATGCTGTGTAAGAAAGTTAAAAAGTTCACAAGATTAAGAAATAGGATGAGAAAGACTATGAAATGGCAGCATTTTGAACCCTTCACTCTTTTGAATGCTAGGATGCTTTACCTTCAATTCATGTATTATGGTGCATTTGCTGTATTTGTTTCCTGGTTCCCCCTTGGATTTTCAAGGTGTGATTGGCACTGATGTCTTAGGTTTAAAAGGGGAACATAATTTAACTCTTCTTTAATTAATGACAGCAACAATCATAGGTGGGTTCAAGTAAAGGTGAGATAAACAGCAGCCGTGATCTTTTACTCTGGAATAACTTGACCTGTCATGTCTGTCAAGGTGCTACATTTGAAACAGCAATAAAATCTTATCACATGGTGCTAACATAAGCAACAGCAGACAGTATCATGAATTCAGCTGGCTAGGCATTAAGTTCTGCATTTTCTTGCAACAGTGAAACATTTAGGTAATACAATCTTTTCTTTGGATGTACATGGTCTATTTCAGTCAAATGCTGATTGATTGCATTTCATGTAATAAAGCCAACAAACAAAAGAATGATTGCTTACTAATTAAGATTTAATGCCCTCGCTGCATGAGAACTAAAGAACTAGGTTGTTTATATCTACTAGCAGGAATTCGTTGCTGAAGGCTTGACGATCAGATTATCAAAATCCTCTTTAGTTACAGGGCAGAAGTTCGCTGCGTATGGGTTATCAGCTTTCAGACTCTTTCACACAGCTGCATTATTTTCCCAAAAATAATTTGTTTGCTCTGGCCAGTAATTCTAGTTTTGCACATACAGTTAATCCCTGTTCAAAAGAAAAGAAAACATTGCTATTGAAGTTATTTCTGAGGAAATAACATGAATTAACACTGTGGGTTATTACATGTAACAGGGCCATGTTGTTTGTCATAAACAACATGCATTTGGTATGACTTTTTTCATCTAAGAAAACCCAGAGACATAGTATAAAAGACCCGACAGAAGAAGGACAGAAGCATCACTTTGAGCCCGGGCAGATGCTGCAAAGATAATGCGATGGATTCCTAAAGTATTCTTATGACTAACATGAGATCGATTCCTCCCAATATGTTCCCAGTTTCATTTCATTTGTTTTTCCTTTGCAGGCCTTTCACTGGGAGTGAAAGGGAATTTATATTCTTAAGAAACCAAATCCTAACCATGACTGCTGCTTCCACAGAAAATGAGTATTGATGACAACTCATTCATTTATTTCATTTGGCTCTGTCATATTACCTACCACTTTCTGGTACTAGGACATATCTTTCGCTTACTCCTTCCCTGACTTCTTCAAAGCTTAGTACAGCATAAATGCACAAAGCTAAACTTTGTAAAGTTTGTCAGGTTGTCTCTATGACACTATATTTATCTTAAACAGCAATGAGACCTGTCAAATGGTTAAACTGGATCTTAGCAGTTAGGCAAACATTGTTGCACATTGCCTTAGTAGCAAAATACTTAGTCAGTAACTAAATTAGTTAGTTGGTTACTTTCTTAAGTATTTATTTTATTGAGTTTGTTAACAGATTAACTTCATCAGTGCAGAATCCATTGTAAATTGTGCCACAAGTAGAAAGGCTCAGAAAAACATTTAGAACTGAATTAATTTGTTGTGAAAAACATAAAGGAGATAATACGCAAAAAAAAAAGTATTTACATACAATAACAGACAAGAAATCAAGCAAATACACACAATCAGTAAAAACAGGTCCCACTAAAAAGTAAAATACTTCTATGGCAGCTGTGTTTGTATTGCATCATATTATCTTTATAAAGTATTTTGAAAAAAAAAACTGTGCCCACTGCCACAGAAATCCTTATCCACATCAATTAAAGGCTTAAATTCCAAGTCTTATGCCTTATGTACATTGTGAGATGGGAAGAAGGGGAAAGAGAAATCAAGACCAAAGGATAAACTACAGCAGGAAATGCGGGTCTATATTAAAAGACTAAAGAGGTGTTTCAGCGAACACCTCTTGGTTGACATGTAATGAGCGAACGTACTAAAGTGCAAACGCTCAAAACAGCAATTTATTTCCCTTGGAAAGAAATTGCTTGGCCACCCCCATGTTTTCGCCCCTTTCCTCACTGTAGTGCGATCTCGGAGTTGGTATATTTAGTTAGGGAGGGTGTGGGGGGCACAGCCTCCATGTTGTTATGTTTTAAAGTGTGTGTGTGTGTGTGTGTGTGTGTGTGTGTGTGTGTGTGTGTGTGTGTGTGTGTGTGTGTGTGTGTGTGTGTGTGTGTGTGTGTGTGTGTGTGTGTGTGTGTGTGTGTGTGTGTGTGTCTGTGTGTGTCTGTGTGTGTGTGTGTGTGTGTCTGTGTGTGTCTGTGTGTGTGTGTGTCTGTGTGTGTGTCTGTGTGTCTGTTAGCAGTTTCTTTCCCAGGGAAAGAAACCACTGTTCTGAGCGTTCACAATTTACTGCGTTCACTCATTACGTGTCGACCAAGAGGTGTTCACTGAAACACCTCTTCGGTCTTTTAATATAGACCCAGAAATGCTAGCAGACAACTACCGGACTATACATGGTAATTAGGAATAGTGAGAATATAAGATAAACAGGTTATAAGCAGATATGTACAGTAGGTATGTGTGTATGCATGCTTATAATAAGTAAGAAAAGAGCAAAAAAAGCAAAGAAACAGTATCAAAATAAAAATGGTTGAGATGAAATGAATAAGGAAAAAAAGTGGTAGGTGAGGATGAGGACATGTATGCAGAGAGGGAACAAATAATAGAATAAAAGGTGAGAATACGGGATGGAGAAAATAGAAGAGTAGAGGGAAGACAAAGTTAGCCAAAACTTAAAGAGAAAGGAGACCAGTCCAAAAAAGATAAATAAAGCTGGAAGAAAACAATCACAAGTGGCAAATACAGAGCAATTAAAGTGAATGAAATAATTAAGGCAAGCCCTTTTAGCAAGGATTTGTGACTTCCAATAATTTAAGGATGCTAGAGAAGAAAGGTGTTCCCTCTGGTGTAGTCTGAAAAGAGATGGATAACAGCTATCTAATTACAGAAGGAAATTTGTTCCAGTGATTCATAGGAAATGCAGAGGCAATTGTGTCACCATCCCTATTATATTTAAATTCAGCTTCATTTAAGTGCACATTAACTAAGTATTAGTAAAAATAATAATATTTAATATAAACTAACAATGAAAACATTCATAAAGGAGTATGTTGATTAGAAAGTATGCATTAAGAGACTGCTTAAAAAACATCTTGAGTCATAGTCACCTTCAACCACTCTAGTAGGAAGTTTGTTCCAATGATAAGGACACTGGAATGGAAAGTAATGTTCACAGGAAGAGCTTTGCCAAATCTGGAAACCCCAGTATCCCAAAGGTGGAAGAGTGCAGAGTGTGTTGTTTAAGATAGAAGGGACACATGTTGTGCAGAGCAAGATACATCTAGATGAGAACTTTGTATGTGATGCACAACCCAGCTGGTAGCCAGTGCCAGTTCTGTAGTACCAGCATAATACTGTGGTATTGAGATCCCTTAGTAGGTAGCCAGGCTGCAAAGATCTGTATCAAACTCTATCTGGAAAACCCAGGTACAATGCATTACAATAGATGAGCAATGAAGAGGCCAATGCATGCACATCCAAAGGTAAATATACTGATTAGCTAGAGAAACAGTTCTTGAATGTTAACAAGAAGACTTGACATCAACAGGCACCTAACCCCCTAAGGGTTATACAACTGTTAAATATCACCATCAAATTCTGTACCTTCAGCATAAATTCAAACTTGTCACATTACAGATCCTGTCAGAGAACAAATGTAGAGCAGAAGAATTACAACTTGTGACATAAATGACCATATCAACCAGTTTGGATGTGTTGAGCTTCAGCCCATTATCAATTGTTATAGATGAATTCCATATTTGAAGCTAGTTTGTTTAAGGCAGACATACTATCTTAAAAGAAGGGAAGGGAAGTGATTTTTCAGCAGCATGACATCAGCTTAGTAATGAGAGTTTAACCCCTTCTTTTGAATAACGTCACCAAGTTGGACCCTGTGCACCGTGAACTGTAGTGGACCCCAAATTTGAATTATGTGTCACCCTAAATGTCAGACGGAAGAGGGCAGAACTGCTAATTGCAGAGACAATCATCTAAGTATGACCAAAAAGGTAGGGGCAAGCCATTGCTCTACTACACCTGAGATACCTCAATAATGATTCAAATGGTCCACACCTGAGATACTCCAGTAATGATTCAAATGTTCCATACTTGAGATACCCCAATAATGATTCAAGTGGCATATGTCTGAAATACTCCAATAATGATTGAAATGGGCTAGCAAAATCTCAAACCATATCATTGGGTGAAGAAAGCCCTAAAAAGACAAAGACAGTTGATGATCTCCAACCATAAGGAGATTGCTAAACATCATAAAGAGGCAGTCTTCAGCCTTCATACATACCATGACTGAGAAAACAGAATGGAATTAGTCATAAATTTGACCACATTGAAGAAGCAAACCAGCTTCACATACCAAACCTTCTCAACAACCTTAGAGAGGAGAGGTTAGCAAATCAGGCTGCAATTTTTCAGATTATCAGCATCGAAGCCAGCCTTTTTAAGAATAGGAGTAACTCAGGCCTCCTATAATAATGATGTAAAAACTCTATCCATAACAGACAGCTTAGCAATCTGGTAAAGCAGTGGACCTATTTCTTCCAAACAAGATGTTACAGTCTTGGTTAACTCATGGTGTCAGCTTCCAACTGTAGAAATACGCAAAATAAACTGATATCCAAGGTAGCAATGGATGCACAATACAATGAAAGTCAGCGTCACGATAAAATTCTTCTTTAATAGACCAAGCAATGTAGATAAAACAATGGTTAACAAAGATTAAGCACTTTCATCCACATAAAAGTGGACTTCATCAGAATATTGTTCATTAACCATGGTCCGTTATTTAAAAACTTTTTGGCGCCAATTCCGCCATTTACAAAAATTTAAAGATACATTGTATTATACTAAATATACTAAAAACTCTGTATGTATATATATACAGATCAACGCAAATGATCTCTATGTATCATTACATTGATTGATTGCATATAAGGTATGATATGTTATATGCATATTAGTATATACTGATCAAACATGTAGTTTTCATTTTTATTTTTATTTTTATTTTATAATATATGGAACTATGACAAATATATATGAAATGATTATAATATGTTGTTGTTTTTACAGCAGTGTCAGTTAGCAAACGTAAATGTGACAGTGTTATGAATTTCACATAGAGCATACAAGAGATCATTTGCGTTGATTCGTACATATATACATGTAAAGTTTTTAGTACTGTTATAATGATACATGTACATGATACAATAACATGTAGATGAAATATATAGTCCAATGTATGCCCATTTACATGGATAGAGGAGGTAACCAAATGAGCAAACACAATGACTTTTCATCGGGTCTATAGTAAAAGACCGAAGTGGTGTTTCAGCAAACACATATTGGTCGACACGTAATGAGCGAACGCACTAAAGCGTGAACGCTCAAAACAGTGGTTTCTTTCCCTGGGAAAGAAACCGCTAGCACAAACACACACACACAAACACACACACACACACTTACTTTAAAACATAACTTGGAGGGCTTCACCCCCCACAACACCCCTAACTAAATATACCAACTCCGAGATCGCACTACAGTGAGGAAAGGGGCGAACACATGGGGATGGCCAAGTGATTTCTTTCTTTCACAAAGTTCAGTTTTACTGGACAATTTAAAATCAAACCACAGAATATATAATCAAACTGTGCTTCCGACACACCCCCCAACTATATATTCTAACTCCAGGGTCACACTACAGTGGGGAACAGGGCATATACCTTTTACTTGCCTTACAGTGCTCTACAGGCTGCCAGTACTCATTGTCAGTGAAATGAGTTTTAGGTGAAATGAAGTTGAGGTCATTTGGTCTCAGTCAAATGAATTTCGATCATATGAAACTTAGGTCATATGAAGATATATATATATATATATATATATATATATATATATATATATATATATATATATGGGTTTATGTCAGATGACCGACTTTTCGGAAACTCAAAAAAATATCAAAGAAACCATATGATTGAGTTTCCGGGAAAAAAAAAAATCTACTTTTTTTTGTTTTTGCAGGGGGGGGGGGGTAAGCACCCTGCACCCCCACACCACCTGCAACTTATATATACAAACTCTGAGATCGCACTACAGTAAGGAAAAGGGTAAATATCCTGATCCACACTGTACCATGATCTCCATTCAGAAGCTTATTGTTTTCAAAAACTCGATCATATGGTCTCGACCATATGGAGTTTGAGTTTCCGAAAAAAAAAAATATATATATATATATATATATATATATATATATATATATATATATATATATCTATATGGGTCTAGGACTATTCACTAAAAGCACATTTCACTGAAACACATTTGACTGTGCACAATTCACTGAAAGCTGAATTCACTGAAACACTGTAGTGCAACCCTGGAGTTAGTATATATAGTAAGGGGGTGTGAGGGGCACCACCCCCACATTGGTGGATGGGGGGCATAGCACCCCACCTATTTTAAATATTTCAAACTATATACATGGATACTTGCAATTTCAGTAAATTACTCTTTTCTGAACATATATATCCAAACTCTGTGGGGGGCTACCACAGTGGGGAAAAGGCCATATATAACATTCAGTGAAATGTGTTTCAGTGAATTGTGTTTTCCGTGACTTGTGCACAGTCATTTTGATTTTCAGTGAAATGTGCTTTCAGTGAATAGCCCTAGACCCATAGACATATACATATACACACACACATATATATATATATATATATATATATATATATATATATATATATTTACTAGGTAATCCAACTAAAGAGAAGTGTCCCTTTTAGGGGCAACCTGGAAGCACTGTCTGGTTAAATGACTTGCTCAGAGTCACACAGTAGGCAAGTAAAAGTGGAAGTAATCAAACCCTGTACTCTTGACTACAAGAAGCTGCTTATAAACAGCTTGCAGCCTTGCTCCTCTGCTAACTCTCAGCCAACAGCCTACACATCAAATGAGGAAGTAGATAAATAAATATAATACATACATAATCACAGAATAAGAGAACCAATAAATAAAGATATATGACCCCCGAGTAGATGATAATCAACGGAAATGTTCAAGTAATAGAAAATCTGGTCATGCTATAAAATATCATAATTTAAACAAGACTGTCAAAAACCATAATACTGTAAAACTAAAATGTTCAAAAATAAAAATATAAGTTATAAAACAAATGTCAACAGAAAATGAATCAAATAACAGCTTCTCATAGATTACAATGAACATCAAATTAACTAAGTGTAGTAACAGCATAACTAAGCATTAGATCCACCAAGTTCAAAAATAGCAGGCACTAGTGGGGCCAAAGCAGCTGTACCAAAAAAAGACTGGCCACCAAAATAGATACTTCATGGTGCTTATATGGAGGCAGAAACAATGTGTATTTGTCACAAACTGAGTAACTTGCATGTCCACCATTTAAGGACTGCAAGAAAATGTTTACACTACAATGCAGCTTCGAGACCAAAACAGACTGCAGTAGGGAGAAATGAGTGATCAACACTCAGACTTGTGAGAGATGCAATTATATCACCAAACTGGAAGCTATGTACTCTCCAGCCAAGACAAGACTAGCAGATTAAGAGGAGAAGGTCAACACCTGCACCACACCACATGGAACACATAGCCCTCCAGAACACCCACTATCACAGCTCTCACATAAAAACACAAACCACACACCCACCTTTGCGGAGGCGCTCAACATAAATTTACCCAAACAGCAGAGACCTCCAAGACAGAAATGCACTCAACCACCAGAACACAGCACAAACCACAGGACACATAGCTCACCTCCACAGTGTGCCCCTCAACCTAATCCCCTAAGGCTAAACACCTTGCACAATACACTAATCATAGGTGACTCAATAGTGAGGCACACAGATGTCCCACTCACTAGGTTGAAGAAGGACAAGGTAACAGTCAGCTATCAGGTGCCAGAATCCGACACATAACACACACACTCAGGTCACTCCACAACAAGTGCAAGTATTGTCCATATGGGTGTGAATGACCTGAAGTAGAAACCAAATGCCTCGCAGGTACGGTATGCTCGGCCAAACCATTACATAGTAAAACACCAGTGGCCAGCATTCGCAGCATATAAACACTTCTTCACAAATAAGATGAAAATAACTATTTATTTGAGTGTGAAATGCATCAAAAAAGCACTAAAATTAAATCAGATTTAATTTAATTTTAGTGCTTTTTTGATGCATTTCACGCTCAAATAAATAGTTATTTTCATCTTATTTGTGAAGAAGTGTTTATATGCTGTGAATGCTGGCCACTGGTGTTTCACCGTGAATGACCTGAGACACACCTCCCTGGATTACATGAAAAGAGACATGGTGGAACTCTTGGATTATGTGGCCCAAGCAGGTATGACACTAGCCCTGAGTAGTATCCTACCATCACTCAGAATGATACCGCAGTACAAACAAAAAAATGATTGACTTCAACAATTGGCTAAGTTTCTGGTGTCATTCTAAAGGGATCTAGTATCTGTCTGCTTGGGATGACATGATTGACAGACCTTGATGCTTTGCCAGAGATGGTCTGCATATGTCACCCCTGGGTTTCCAGGTACTGGCTAAGGTTCTTGCCACCCCTCAAGATGCACTCACTCAAAGCACTCCTCAAAATGGACAACATCGACATTTGTGCTGTAACAGAAACTTGGTTTAAAGAGGCAGAAAGCACCCCTGTGCTACCAAGCTATAACTCATTCCACACCTTTTGGCCCTGAAACATGGACCAAAGCTCCAAAGGTGGTGGTGTCTCCATATTCATAAAGGATATGCACACCTCCAGACTAGAAGCCCAACATAATTCATCTGAGATACTTCAGGTACAACTAACATTGGGTAAGATGGCAATCCAGGTCATAGCCTACTATAGGTCACCAACCATGTCCCTTGACTCTCACTCCATGTTCCTAAGCACTCTGGAATCTATCAAGGTCCAACCCAACACTCTCATACTAGGAGACTTCAGCTGCCCTTCCATCAACTGGGAAAATTACTCAAGCACCAATACACTGGCTCAACGCTTCCTGGAATTTATCAATTCCAATGCCTTGGACCAGCTCATTCTGACTCCCACTAGAGAAAGCAACATCCTTGACCTGGTTATTACTAATATGGACGAAGGTTGCTCTACACCAAAAGTCAACCCCTCCCTGGTCAGATCCTTTCATAAACTAATCACCATGCAAATCCACATCTCACCCACACCCCCAGCAAAGGTAACCACCTTGAAAACACTTCTCCAAAGCTGACTTTGGACTCCTAAAAACAGAGGTGGCTAACTTCACGGCACCCATGCCAATAGAAAATAGCTGCATGACTGCTGAATCATACACCAATGCACTGTACGAACATTTACATGAATGCATGGAACTAGCCATACCCAACGAACCAAGATACTCTCCTCCAAAAAAAGGAAGCCAATCTGGTGGTCCCCAGCCATTAATAAACTCTACAACAGAAGGAAGAAACTGTTGCAGGAAAAGGTGAAGTCCCAAGACTGGAAAAACTCCCTTATTAGCCTCAAGCAAAAGTTGAGATCCCTCATCAAATCTTCTAAAGCCAGCTATGAAGGCAGAATCATGGCAGGCACTAAAAACAATCACAAAGCCTTCTATAGTTATATCAAGAACCTCCATGGCAATACCCAGATTTGCTCTGAGTTACTGCACAATGGTACCACCTATACTGAGCCAACAGATATTGCCAACATAATGGCCAACAGATTCAGTGCCAACTTTACCCCTCCCCCCACAAAGGACCAATCACAATAACAGAAGAATGTCCGGCACCCAGCATTACTGCAGCACAGGTTAAAGCTGCATTGCCCAAGGCCAAGAATATAGCTACCATGGGACCCGATAATATCCCTGGCTGTGTTCAAGCAAACTTGTACCACATCTGTGTGCCCTGTTTAGTCACAGCCTCACCTCAGGCTTTGTCTCTACTGAATGGCACACTGCTACAGTCATCCCTCTCCATAAAGGGGGAGTGACTACAGACCCTGGGAATTATCGCCCCATTAGCCTGATGAGTCTGATATGTAAAGCTATGGAGTGCATTATCATGGACCTGATTAACAAAGATATAGGAAATCTTCAAACTCTGGACCCCATGCAGTTTGGCTTTGTGAAAGGGAGATCATGCCTGCTCAACCTGGTTGACTTCTTTGTGTCACTCACCAGGGCTGTGGATGAAGGTAAGGCAGTGCATACAGCCTACCTCGATCTGGCCAAGGCCTTTGATACCATTCCTCCCTCGGGAATTATTGATAAACTCACCAAACTAGGCATCAACCCCTATATTACTAGGTGGGTTGCAAATTGGCTCACAGATAGAACACAGTGTAAAAGTAGTGAACTCCAAGTCAGACTGCCAACCAGTCACGAGTGGAGTCCCACAGGGATCTGCAATCTCTCCTTTGACTACAACATTGCCACTGTGATCAGAAAGTCCTTCTATGTGGCACATCTCATTACCAAGGGATTTGTATCCAGGAAGAAAGAGGTCATCATCTCTCTCTACTCTTCCCTCATTAGACCAATCATCGAGTATAATGCCCCATTTGGCATGTACCTCACTAGACACCTGCAACAGCTGGAGAGACCACAGAAGTACCTCAAGAAGAGGGTCCTAGTAATTAAACACATGTCCTACACGGACAGACTCAAAAGACTCCAGCTATTCTCTGTCTCATATTGCCTACTTAGAGGTAATCTCTGCTTGACTTACAAAGCCATGTCTGACCCAGCTTTGTATGCTACATCTAAAGAAATCCCAATCCCTCCACACCACATGCTCCAGAGACCTCAACCTCATTACCACAATCAACAGAATATGCTGCAGGGGCAGGTTCCTCATCCAGAGACTGTCCATGCTCTGGAATAGACTTCCCATACATGTCAAGCAGAGCACCTTGCTGTCCCTCTTCAAATGAAATCTTGATGAGTGGATGGGTAATAGAAAGTTCACCCACTCATCACTCCATTGGCTCTACTTGATAGAGGCACTGGGAACTAATGTCAGGCGGCACAATGCCAGGGCACTTCTATAGGCTAGGCTTGTAAAGGCTCCAGGGCCATTAGCCTAGTACACACCTATGAACTTATCTATATACTCAGCAACAAAATACAAGGATAGTAATAATGGAAGAGTATCTCAATCAAAGGTGCTACCACGGCAGTAGTAACAGAAACAAACAGAATACACAGAACAAAAAAATCCATGTAACCAATGTCATTTGAAAAGTACCAGTAAATGCACCCAGCACAGCTAACTCATTAGAAGCAAATCAGAACTATCTACTGATCAGTTTTCCAAAATCTGATTGAGCAATGAGTCCATAAACCCACCCAGCACTGCAAAAATCTTGTGAGGGCACAAATGCTCAGTCTTCTCCAAAGTCTGTAAGGACAGTCAATACAGCAGTGACCAAGGGCAGCACTCGACACAACAGTGAACAAGGGCACCACTTAATCTTCAACAAAATCAGGCAAATACTCTTAAAGCTCAGAAAACCCTGGTGAAGCTCTGTTATGGCCTATAGAGTACTGGAAAACACTATCAGAAGTCAATGCTGCAGAGTTCTCATAAGATGACAATTACCAGATAAAGTATGTCAACAAGAAAAGCAGCCTCTCAATGCACTTCAAAAGACTAATGGGCCTGAATCAAGAAAAATACCTCTGGCTAAAGTTCAAGCAACAATCTAATAAAACAGTTATTTTGTACATATACTAAGGCCACACTGAAGGACCTCAAAGTACAAATAGGTGGTCACTAAAAGATCTTTTGAGATAAAAATTGACATTTGGGAGAGGAAGGAGAATAGGAACGTCTGCATATTTCAGTTGTACAACAGTAAGATGGCTCTGAAGCATTAACTGTCCCAAGCACTGGGGATGATAAGTGCAAGAGGTGTCCAAGAGATCACAGCATTGTGATGAATACATGACAGACCACAATTTTATTGTAAACCTTCACAACTAAGTGAGAGTTTAAATGCGCAGATTATTAAACATGCGGCATACAGAGGGATACAGCACTAGAATTGTGCTGTTTTAATCACTGAAGCTCAGGACAAACAGAAAGAGACATGACACAAGCCATAGCAATTTTTTAAGTATATGAGCATTATCTAATGTTATGGCAATAATCTTGACAATGTGTTCACTATTTCAGTGCTGGAATGTTGTGAAGATTTGATAATGAACTTTGAAATGAAGTAATATTATATAACAATGATGTCCTTTTTTGTATTCTGGAGTAATTTAGAACTGGGAAAACAGTTTTTGCCTTTATTAAATCCAGAGTGAATCAGTATATGTGCTTCAGATATAGACAGAGCACATTAAAGTGACATTATTTGTATAGTCAATAATGAAAGAAACGCAACAATGTTGTCATACTACCTTAATGGTAACTGAAAATACGTTAGTCCAGTAATGGACCGTTGAGGGACACCAGTGGAAAAATAAAATGTATCTAAGAGAAGTCCCACTAAACTACTTGCATTGGATCAGAAACGAATGTTTAAAATTATGAAGTAGCTAAGTGCCATAGTCACATGACTGGAATTAAGGTGTTTACAAAAGCATTTAATCATGGTTATGAAGACTGGGTTGCTTAGGGGATGTAACTCTTTAAATATAGTAACTTCTAGTTACTAGAACTGCATAGCATGTCGTACGCCTTGTTTTACCTAGGAGATGTACCGTTCAATGAATTGTAATTCCTTGAATCATTTGTTTTGATCTAATGCCCCCCCCCCCCCAAAAAAAATCTTTCATATTACATGGCTGTAGCAGAAGTATAGTGCTTATGTCAGCCAGTCTCTCTCAATCAAATCGGCACACAGTAAAAAAGATAATTCAAGTAGATGCCTACCTCTGCATTAGTAACATCCGTCAGCTTACCAAGAGTATATAGGCTGAAAAATAGAGACAAACGGCCTTATGCAGTCAGCTTTAGACAATAATTTTGGGGGGGATTATTAACATCTTTCATATCAAAAGAAACATCTGGCTTAGCAGTTACCTGACACTTTTCTATGAAGCCTATCATAAATTTATGAGGACATTGCACAATGCTGAATTTTCAGATGATCTAACATTGATTCCATCTTAATAGTCATAATCTCCTGTATCTCACATCTGTGCTGCTTAACAGCCTGTGTGGCAGCCATGAGATTCTGTCCCATTAAAGAAAACCCAACCTCATAAAATGTATTTTGTACTCAGAAGACATGGTTTACTGTAATCACCATTTACCACTAACTCAAGAACATGAACGTTCCTGAAACACGTAAAAATATCCCATGGCACATTAGGTGAACAACCTGAATTCTCACAAATCTGCATGAACTCTTTGGTGCTTATGTTCTGAGGATTAGTATAATACAAGAGAATTTTGCAAGAATTAAGACAGAGAAGGTTGAAAAGACTTATAATTATTGAAAATGGCATTTGAGCCAAAAGTGTGTAGGATATCACTGAAAAAGGAATAATAAATTTCAGTAACCACTTGGAAACTAGTATGCCAGCTACTCTGTTCAGCGTTTAAATTACTCATCTTAATGGCATTCTTTCTCTTATTAGAGCTGTAAACCCTCTTTTTGTTCCAGAAGAAATTGCTGAAGATGCTACATGAATGTATCCACACCTAATCAAGTGTTCTAGTAATGAAAGGTGCATAAAACTAGAAACAACTGGATAAAAAATGGCAATTTAATACAACTCAAACACCTAGAAAGTGCTTTCAATCCTACACCAGAACATTTAATAAAAGTACATCTCTTTTAAAGCAAAAACATTTGGATTCTGTTATCCAAGCCAGACGAACAATCTAGCATGCTTAAGAGGTGAGCAGAGTCTATTTAATCTAAGTTTTGTTTTTTAAAAGATTTGTCAATGACTTGTTCCTCATCTTAGAAGGTGATCTCAACCAAGTGAAAGAGTTTGTTTAAATTCTGATTCTGAGTTTCTAAAATTTACTCTAGGTGACATGGGGTCAAAGGTTAACTTTTTGGACGTCACTTTAGAATGGGTAAAGGTACTGAAGAGATTTGTAAGCAGGATTCACCATAAAAAAACTTTTACTAACAGTTACCTACACTATAAAAGCTTTCATCCGCAATTTATGAAAGACAGCATACCCAAGGGCCAGTATGTCAGGGCCAGTCATACGACTAGTGAAGATAGTGATTTTATTAATGAAATAGATTTCATTTTGTCACTATTTTTGGAAAGAGGTTACCATGAAGACAAATTATGAAGTGCAGCTAAGTATGTCATGGACAATTGGATGTCACTCTACCTGCCCATATTACAAGTTCCTTATAGTGGCTCCAAAGTCTTTAACAAGTCCAAAAAAGAAATATTTTGTAACTTGAACATGACTTTGGATAGTGGATTGATAAGAGGCATTATACAGGACAAATGGAAAATTTTAGAGGCTAATCAGGACCTTTTTGTGACGGTTGGACCCCACCCCCATTTTGTGTATAAAAATCACTGTAATTTAAAATCATTATTTGAGAGGATGAAGAAAAAACAGAGAAAAAGACTATTTTACACACATATAAACCATTTCACATGTACAAATGTGGAAGCTGTATCATTTGGGGTCTATATTAAGACACCGAACATTGAAAATTTCGAGTGTTCTAATATCGAACCCTATAAATCGAAAATTTAAAACAGCGAACATTTAGAACAGAACATTTTTTCCTAGGGAAAAAATTCACTGTTCTAAAACACATACACACAACACAAGCACACCAAACAGACAGCAATCCCCACACATACACCTAAACTCTTACACCTAACTCTACACTAAACTATACATACACCACTAACTATCCACTTACCTTAACCCAAACCCTAACCCTAAGGTCTGTCACTATCACACAGTCACCTCACCCACTCCCTAACCCTAACTCACCTACCCTGCCCTAACCCTCACGTCCACACAATCGCACACTTACCTGACCTGCGCCCTAACCCTAACTCACCTAACCTGCCCTAACTCTCATGTCCACACAATCGCACACTTGCCTGAACCCAACCCGTAACTTTCCACCACAGCACTGAAAATACCAAAGCAACAGAAATGGACAACTGAATTCTTTCCCTAGGAAAAAATTAAGTTTTCTGTTTCTTCGATATTTTCAGCATTCGCTGAAAATGGGTCGATATTAGAACATTCGAAATTTTGAACATTTGGTGTTCTAATATAGACCCACCATTTGTAGGTACATATTAGAGGGACCTTTTGTAAATTTGGGTATGCTATACTCTTGGTATATCATGCAAAACAATCATAGGTTTCAAAAGGAACAAAATGAAATCAGAGACAAAGACTTCTGGTTTCTCAGCCCCAATCTCTGAAATTCTCTTTAAGGCACACCTTTATCATTTTAGAACTCAGGGAAAACTATAACAATTTCTTCACAGAAACACTAAATGTAGTATAGGAAGTCAATTTCTGAGTATAATAATCTCTGTTGTAGATGTATAAAATGTATATTAATTTGCTTAAACATGCATAAATAGTATGAACACTCTTCCATGAACTACCATAAATATTGGGCTGATTAACCAGAGTATCAGTTTTACATGTTACATGACCTTTGTCATGAAGGCCTAGCTCAAAGACCCATTTAAGAAATGAAACAATAATAAAGCTAATATGGTATTATTAGGAGTATAGATGATGTCCAGGCCATGGAAGACTGTATCAACTCTTTAGCCTTGGTTAGTGGTGTAAGAATTTGTAAGCAGTTCAGCCACCTTGGAGTAGTGTGTTTTAACAATTTGCCAGTGCACTATACGATTCCTCTATATACCAGAAAAAGACTTGTAGTCATATCCTTGAGCACTGCTTAACACAGTGCCAAACACATTGGTCCAAAACGTCATGAAGTAGTTATTTCATCTTATACATGTGCCAACGCCAGAGGGCATGGTGGCTAAGGAATCTTCTGTGGAACTGACTGCAGTGGGTGATCATGCAAGACACAGGAGTATGTAATATTTTATGTCATTAGCAAATAGGTAGCACATGGTCTACAACTATGGACCATGACAAGACAAACAGAATAAATTTTCTGATGAATTCTTTAAAACTCCCAGGCTATATATTGGTGTGCACTAACTGGCCACACTGTACCTCAGAGATTACCATACCCATTTAAGCTTGAGGGGTGAGAAATGCAAAGTTAGTATCATTTGCACATAGAGGCACAAACATAGAAGACAGCATTACTAGCGTAGGTGGTGTGTGGTAACCATGCATGAGGCTATGAGACTGTTCAGTTCAGGGTTCACTTTCCACAGGTGTACAGTCATACTAGTGACTGTAATTGATGGTTGTGCACATGCATGCATGTACTTGTCTCCTATGACCCACAACAGTTATGGTGTAAAAGAAGGAACTGATTGTAGTAAACATGAAAGTCAACATATTACCCAAGTTCTTTCAGTATAATCCTTGGTTTACTTGTTTTGTTCACTATTATCAGTATGTTTATTATCTGGCTATGAATAAACTGGACAGTGTGAAATGTATGAATCTATGAGTTAAATGTTAATATATGAACACTGAATGGATTTTTAATCAACCTTGTTTTTTTGTAAGCACATGGGTGTGAAATACACTGTGTTGGGTTACAACAGTCAATCTAGTACTTAGTCCAAATGAGTATGGCAATGAGCTACTTCTGTAGTGCAGGCTTCGACTCCCTTAGCCTTCATTTGTTTGTTGTGTGACTGTGACCAAGACAGTGCTCATAGGTCATCCTGGTAGAGAAACATTTGCATGCAGCCAGCTGTCCAATGTTGTTAGCAAATATGTTGTGCATTTGTCTTTTGAATTTCCACACACTTCACATAGATGCTAATTAGTGCCTCATTAAGCTGTTCCCAGCATGTGTTTTAATTAATTTGATGCATTTTCTTTTAATGTAATTTTCAAAGGAAGAACTGTTTATTTTTTATCATGCAAAGTCTATTTTCAGCATGAGATTGTTTTGTTTTGTTTAGCAAATGGCTATCAGTACTTTTGTGGTAAAATTTGAAATAATAGTTTTTAAATTAAATCCAGATCTCTATGATCATTCATTCAACTAATTCATTGTAGAAGTAAAATAAATGAAATAGTGCATGCACTGACAGGCTTCAATAGTGTTTTATAGTAATTAAGGAAAGAAAGCCAAGTAACAGGATATTGGTAAAGCTGTGGTGGAGGAGTAGTCCTTTACCCTGCCTAGGGCCCCATTCCTGACACCCCTCAGGAAATGCCAATAAATGTAATCCCCCCCCCAACAATCACTACATAATAGGTCATCATTGCATTCTTCTAGGCCAAGAACACTGTGCTGATGGACCCCAATAATATCTCAGAATACTTCTTAAATAGCATGAAACATGACCTATCACAATTTAACTGTAGCCATAACCTACTATTCGACTTCTTCAAAGCAAATGGAGGATTGAAGCAGTCACCTCTCTGCACAAGGGTGGGCTGTCTGTAGATCCAATTAACTAAAGACCCTTACATCTGACTAGCCTCATAAGCAAATCCATGGAAAGAATTGTTATAGAAATGATAAAGCTGGCAAAAGAAACCTTCAGACTCTGGACCCAACCCAGTTTGGTTTCATGAAAAACAGGTGACTCCTACTCAATTTGGTAGACTTCTTCAAGATGTTTACCAAAGCAATGGATGAGGACAAAGTGGTGCATATTACTTACTGTGTCCTGGTCAAAGCATTCAACACAATACTCCAATAAGAAATTGTAGACAAATTCACAAAATTAGGTATAAACCCCCCTATGTCAACCTCAGGATAGACAGCTGGCTTAGAGATTGGATCCAAGAAATTAGGAAAGGAAAGTCCACCCCACAAAGAGATGGGTCACCAGTGGAATCCCTCAGAGCTCTGTGCTGGGTCCGCTCCTTTTTGGCATCAAATTCTTGGCTGTGGTGGGTCTTTGGC
Organism: Protopterus annectens; assembly: GCF_019279795.1. Classification (NCBI taxonomy): domain Eukaryota; kingdom Metazoa; phylum Chordata; order Ceratodontiformes; family Protopteridae; genus Protopterus; species Protopterus annectens. The sequence goes on along the minus strand of NC_056743.1, from coordinate 237,484,254 downwards.
TGACCAGGTTTGCTGTTGATTGCAAACTGGTTGCAGCCATAGAAACTCCCAAGACACCAATACTCTCCATGAAGGCCAGAGACAGACAAATAACTGGTGCTAGAGCCACAGTCTGAAACTCAATGCTAAGAAATACATAATAGTGTTCTTTAAGAAGTTGGTTGCCCCTGGAAATTATCACATTGATATTACACCCCTTAGAATAGACTCTGCAGTCAGGAATTTGTTTATTTATTTATTTATAAACAAATCCCTGACTACTGTGAAAGCATGTAGGTAGTAATTTTGCCTTTAACCATCACAGTGTCTATGGTAGTAAGGAAATAATTCTATGCTGCACAAGTTATAAGAAAGGATATGGTATCAGTAATGCCAAAAATTAAACGTTCATACATTTTGTTATTTAGAAAGTGCTATAATAAAATATCAAGGATCAGTCAGCAAAGGCAGGCATTAACATTTCAAATGTGTGCTGAGTGATGCACAGTACAACCTTTGGTTCCTTTAACGTTTTAAGTGAATGAGGTAATTAGAAAAATTTTCCCTGATTTTGCAAATTTTTCCACCATTATTTTTTACTTGGTTTAGAATTTTTGAACAAAGAACTTGGGAATTATGGACCATGGCACCTTTTCTAAGAACTGAAAAAGGAACATAAAGCCTGGATCACTGTGGCAATCATAAGCTGTCCATAAGTCCACAACATACCGAGCTTTAATAACTGGTCCAGCTAATCAGAATAATAGGCTTTTAGACTTTAAGTAATAAGAGTTTGTAGTGCCATGGAGTGTTGTGATTATGCTATGAAAACGGGGAAGAGTCAGGCTTGTTAAGAACCTTTATGATGTAAGAAAGGTGTTCAATAAGCTTTTGTAGTGCAGGAAGCACTGTGATTATTGATTATGCTATAAAACTGGGAAAAAGATGCATTTTTAAGGCTGTGTCTGGCGCAGGACCTGATTGTACCAGTGCATAACAAAAGTTTCTTAAGGGCAATTAAGTGCTGTCAAGATCTGGTCTCTAGCTAGAGACTAACAGCATTCAATGCCAGCTGGCAACGAACAGCAGCACAAGGTAAAGCAGATTTTGAAAGTCATTCAGTGCATTGCTCTGCCACACTTACAAACAGTAGCAGATTGAAGTATCTAATTGCATTTAAAGCTGTTAGTTCTACAGAGGGGCACTTCATTTCTGACTGCTATCCATCAGCACTAACTGCTTTAATGGATTTCAGAGTAAAAAAAACCTTGGTGCTCCTACAGTTCTTTGATAAACAGGTCTGTGTGTTCTTGGCATGGATGTCAAGATACAGCTCTCCAGCTTCACTCAGTGTGAATTTCTTGGCAACAATTTGTTTAACAAATAATATGCTGATTATGATTGAAGACCCAGTCATAAGCCTCTATGTTAAGCAGCCCTCACCACTGATATGCTTTAGTCTCATGCCAGAATATTAACAGCAGTCAGTAGCCACACAGAACAGTGGCTGGAAGTGTGAAGGTCCAAAATATTAAACTCTTCATTCAGCCTTTTTTGCAAAATGAAGTATCTCACATGTTTTAAAGTACACTGTGGTTCCTGCCACTGCTCTGTGGCAGCCACTCTGTGTGTGTGGCAGAGATAAGTATACCACTACTTTCAAAGCTGAAATAAACTCATCACTTCCACACTTTTTCCTCTGACTATTGTACATGGAAGCATGGACAGCTCCACACATTGCAAAGTGTTAGATACTATGAATATAAGGCTGAAATTAATTCTGTTGTAAATATGCTGAAAGAAAAAGTTTGCTTGAATATATGTATAGAGTTTAAAATGTGCATTCTTACTATATGTATAACAGACAGGCTTCTCTTCACAGCATCAGAAAAGCTTAACAAAGCAATATTGGAAAGCAAGGATTACATGATTTTCTTATGTTTGCAGAACAAATATCTATTAACAGACATCCTTTTTTATAAATTCAGCAATACGTGATGTTTTTCCAGTAGGAACAGAACAGACATTTCATTTCATTCTTCTGTTATTCTGATTGCATGCATTTGTGCATTTTCACATCAGCAGAACTGCTGCTGACAGGACAATAGATGTGACTTCCCACAGAAGGCCAAGAAAAATACCAAGAGGAAACAACATCTATGTGCGTGACTAGCTCTCTATATAACTATTGTAGTAATTCAGTTATGAGAGAGAAGGACAGAGAGAGGTATTTTGTATTTGTCATCATTCATATCTGTAATAAAGAAAAACTTTGTAAATATATGCTACAATCTGACAGAAATAGTATGTGTCATTTGTTATAAAATAGGTTATCTGTACCTGTGCTTATAGCTGCAAAATATATTTCTTTATCACTGTGCAATTTGAAAGGCTTGATGCTTTAAACAGACTACAGATGGAGTCATGCAAAGCTCTGTGTCTCTGATTTAGTAGTAAACTGACTGTGTGTCTTAAGAAGACTTTGGATCCAGCACAGCATAGGAGCAGAGAGCAGAAATTAAAATAAATTTTTCAATGGTGACCCTTTGACAACGTTCCTAGCCTGTATCCAAAAACAGGGGGAGTGAATGGGTAATGCCTTGTATAAGGTCACTCCTGTAAAAGCACAGTAACTAATGTTTATGTGAAATACTTCAGATTTCTCCAGTTTTCTACAGTTTGTAGCAATAATACAGTTTGATAGACGTCTAAATCCAGTGAGACTGCATTGAAGGAAGGTGAGCAGTTCCATAAATTCTCCAGAAAAGGTACAAGACAAAGTTGTAAGACTGAAACTGTCAGTTTTGCTGTACCAACTTCACAAGTGACTACAGAGACTTTTCAACCATCTACAGTAAAGCAGTTGGCAATCTGCCTCTCTGTTGACTGGTAAGAAAATTATTCTGTGTTACATACAGTATGAATGCCACAGAGGTAATAATAATAACATAATAAATATATATACAGCATATTAGCAAATGTAAAACCTTATTAGGGCAAGTTAATAGTAAGGCATTATGCAAATGGATTGCAAGTTGATAGTAAGGCATTATGCAAATGGATTACAATATTTGACTGGTATCTGAAACAAAATGATGTGTGGTATAAAAAAATGTTTATGTCATAAAAATGCAGTGCATGCCACAAATACGCTGACATTATATTCAAATGTTAGACAGTTATGTTCTGTCACCAGATGTAAAAGGTTTATTTCAGAGTTGCAACAACAGTCAAATCAGTTACTGATAGAACATCTAGTAGATTTTGTTACAAAAAATGTAGTAAACTTCTAAAAGACAGACACAATGAGTTCAGGAAGCTTAGACAAGTTATAAGAATAAAGATTTAAAGTCACAAGACTGACGTGCTTAAATAAAGATTTAAAGTCACAAGAAAGACATGCATGTATGTTCTTTTTATCTAGAGTACATTTGTTTACAATGCACAAAAGCAAAAGGCAGACAACAGCAAATATAAATAATGTAAATATAAACATGTGTTAGTTAAGCTAATATCTATTTTGGTTTTTTTTACAATTTTTTTATAATTGTATAGTAACACCAAACAGTTAAAGTTCTGAATTTTAAAAGGAAATAAAATCACAGATGGTATTAGTCAAACAGTTTTTGTAAAATTAATGACAGGACAGTTAAATAGATAAATAAATAAATAAATACACTGAAGCTAATTGTAATGTAGTATAAATGCATAGTTATGCAAATCACAATCAAATTAAAGGAAAAATACCAAAAGAATTAACTATAGTTTATAAAATATAAAATGTGAGCTCAGACCTTCCTAGACTAGATAAATAGTTACAGGAACTGTGGGAAAGATAAGATAAAAACAAGACTGATTGCCAGACAAGTAGATTGAGTTTTTCTAAAACATTATTGTTATTAAAACATACTTGTTAAAATGTTTACATGCAACACTATTTGGTAATTTTAATAAAATGTCATAATTGTGTATAGATGTCACTGATAATTTGTTTGCAAGTAAATGTTAAAAAAAAAAAACTCAGTTGCATCAACTATAGCCAGCAAATGGGCTATAGTACACATACAGTTCAAATCAATTGTGCAGGAGGGTGTAAATACCTACTAGTGGTAATAAACAGCAAAAGCTTTATTAAAATGATCAAATCAGACAAAGGTCTATAGTTTAATAACCTAATAAAGCAAATGTATAACCAATTTGTTGGGCTGACATACAGTCTATTCTCACAGCATAAAGGAGATAAACAATAGTGCAGTACTACAGAGGGAAGGGGCACTCTCTCACTTTTACACTGACTGTATAAGCAGTACTACACAAGGGTCTGAAATAAAGCTACATTAAAAAATAAACAACAAGGGTCTAAAATAAAGCTACAGGAAGAAATATATCATTCTTTCTTGACAAAACTCTTTTAGGGGGAGGGAAAAACAGGTATTAGTGTATTAGAAATGTTGGTAAACTGGATTAAACCTGACAGGATAAGATATTTTACAAGTTGTTAATAGCTATCATAATAGTTATTATTGTATTGTTTAGTATTAAAGTATTTGCAACATGTTAAATTGCAAACCTATACACAAGATGATTTAAAATTGCTTTATTAAAGCTATACAAGAGAGAGTAAAAATATGTAAAAATTGAACAAGAATGGTCTCTATTTTAATATGTTTTTGGCAAAACAATGTTGGTATAAAAAAGCCTAAATGTTTTTAATTGCTGACTATCTAGTTTAAAATAACAGGAAGTATGCCTTTAGTGCCAATTCCACTAGATATTTCTAAAGAGACATAAACATTTTCCAAGATTTTGCTTGATGTTAATGTTACTACGTTTGTAAGATTGGACTAAATGTACTTTATAGTCTTTGTATGTACAAATGCAGAAAAAATCAGTACAAATGATAGTCTTTGTATGTAAAATGCAGAATAATTCAGTACAAATGATCATATTTGCATGTACAAATGCAGAAGAATTCAATAAAAATGAAATTAATGTCTAGTAATGAATATGTGTATTGAAAAAAAATGGGTCCAGGATACCTACTAGATTGAATTGCATAAATAGCAAACAGTCTGTGTAAATACATACTGTACAGGATACATTGTAATAAGTTCAAAAGTAGAGAAAAATTATATTAAAATATTGTACGCATGCAGCTAATGGACTAATATGTACATAGCATTCTTTAGTGTATAAATCATGTTTTTTTTTAAATCCTCAAGTATTATCTAAGCCCAGTTCAGTACTTTACCAAAATGTTAATGAGCAGTTCAGAAACATGAACACAATGTTATGGTTAAAATTACATTGATACTGTATATTTTCAGTAGTGTATAAATGCTTGCAGTAGCACATAGTTCTTGTCTCTTATAGTTAATTCAACAGTCGCAAAAAATTAATGAAACAGTTCTAAGTCATAAATTAAATTCTGTGATTGCAAAAGAATAAACTGATCAAGTTAAATAAATAACATTAAAGCAGACACAGTTCATAATTGATGAAATATTTTCACAGAATGGTCTGCAAAAGAAAAAAATGTTAAATACATTCAGGTTTGGTAGTAATACTTTTATATCATTGTATATAATGTGATCAAAAAATACATATCAGTATAAAATGTTTTGAGTATGTTTAAAAACAGAGGGAATTTTTAGATAATATGAATATAAGGCTGAAATTAATTCTGTTGTAAATATGCTGAAAGAAAAAGTTTGCTTGAATATATGTATAGAGTTTAAAGGCTTCTCTTCACAGCATCAGAAAAGCCTAACAAAGCAATATTGGAAAGCAAGGATTACATGATTTTCTTATGTTTGCAGAACAAATATCTATTAACAGACATCCTTTTTTATAAATTCAGAAATACGTGATGTTTTTCCTGTAGGAACAGAACAGACATTTCCTTTCATTCTTCTGTTATTCTGATTGCGTGCATTTGTGCATTTTCACATCAGCAGAACTGCTGACAGGACAATAGATGTGACTTCCCACAGAAGGCCAAAAAAAATACCAAGAGGAAACAACATCTATGTGCGTGACTAGCTCTCTATATAACTATTGTAGTAATTCAGTTATGAGAGAGAAGGACAGAGAGAGGTATTTTGTATTTGTCATCATTCATATCTGTAATAAAGGAAAACTTTGTAAATATATGCTACAATCTGCCAGAAATAGTACGTGTCATTTGTTATAAAATAAGTTATCTGTAACTGTGCTTATAGCTGCAAAATATATTTATCAGTGTGCAATTTGAAAGGCTTGGTGCTTTAAACAGACTACAGATTGAGTCATGCAAAGCTCTGTGTCTCTGACTCAGCAGAAACTGACTGTGTATCTTAAGAAGACTTTGGATTCAGCACAGCATAGGAGCAGAGAGCAGAAATTAATATCAATTTTTCGAGTTATAATCAGTATGCATCAATCAACAACTAGTATGACTTTTTTTGAGCAGGCAACGTATGCTAGACTTCAGCAGTTTCAGAGCTTTTGGTTTGGGATTCACATGCACTCATAGCCACATATGACCACATGGACATATATATGCATGCACACATATTCAAATACACACACACACACACACACACACACTGCTAATTTCATTGAACTAAATAGAGTCTATGAACCAAAAATTCACAAAGGCACAGAACCACCACGAGCTGGAATCAACAATTTATTTAGCGCTTTCGTCAGTTGTGAACTATGACTTCTTCAGAATAAATGCAGTAAAAAAGACTCACATATATATATATGACCCCACCCTAACCTTAATTAATTAATTAGAAAAGTTGCCATTAGTTTTTAAAGTGCCAACACTCATAATAAAAATATACACATGTGAAACAGTATATCATGTAACACAACTTCCTATGCTTCTATTATAATACATATATATATATATATATATATATATATATATATATATATATATATAATATCTATTATGTCCTAATTATATAATAAAACTATGATATAGTAACCCTAAAATATCTAACATAAAATTAGAAATAAAATTCTGATTTGAGTTTTAAAAAGCTAACTAACGATATGACTTCATTTAAACTTGGAGGGTTCACTGCATTGACCCTCAATTGCCACAGCAATTCTTTATGCTCTAAAAAGGTGTCACTGGGTCCCCCTCTATCATCCAAAACTACATGTTCTAGTACATGAAATTTAAAATTATGTTCAGGAAACTGAATGAGGTGTTTTGCCAAAGCATTTTTATTGTTACCTCTCCCTATATCATAAGTTTGCTGGTAGATGCGTGTCCTGAAAGCATTTTTAGTTTTCCTCACATAATATCTTTCACAAACCTGGCACAGGGCTAAATAGACCACATTTTTGGTACCACAATTGCTCTTGTTCCAAGATCGCACTACCCCATAGGCAGGTATTTCAACCTTATCTCCCTCTAATATAAACCTACACTGAGAGCAGTGGCCACATTTCTTGGTATATCCACCCTGTTGCAGACTTTTTTCACTCTTACTGGAAGTGGAAAAAAATGTCATCCCATACACCAGAAAAAGTCTCTTGTCAAGGGACAGGTGGTTAGACTTGCTAGGATGATAAGTGAGATTGACATGTTTTATCATGAAAGAGATGTGTTATGTAATACGCTGAGTAAAAGAGGGCATCCACACAAATTTTTAGAACCGATCCTACAAGAAGTCACTGAGAAAAGGGAAAGAGGACATTTTTTTTCCACTTTTGGGTTCAGGTGTGGGCATGGACCCACAACCCGAACCAGAAAACATCAATACTGTTTGAAGTAGTACCACAAGGGATAATCAGTGTTCTTTTGGCAGGGCATGGATTTTGACTTATACTCCCCAGTTCTCTGAGCTAAGAGATATATTGTATAAAAATTGTTTTTTACTGAAGAATGATGAACAGGTGGTGAGTAAAATAGGAGAAAAACCCAAAGTGGTACATAAAAAAGTATCAGTATAAAAATATGTTAGAAAGTAAGAAGAGTGAAAAAAGTATGCAACAGGGTGGATATACCACGAAATGTGGCCACTGCTCTCAATGTAGGTTTATATTAGAGGGAGATAATGTTGAAATACCTGCCTACGGGGTAGTGCGATCTTGGAACAAGAGCAATTGTGGTACCAAAAATGTGGTCTATTTAGCCCTGTGCCAGGTTTGTGAAAGGTATTATGTGGGGAAAATTAAAAATGCTTTCAGGACACGCATCTACCAGCACACTTATGATATAGGGAGAGGTAACAATAAAAATGCTTTGGCAAAACACCTCATTCAGTTTCCTGAACATAATTTTAAATTTCATGTACTACAACATGTAGTTTTGGATGATAGAGGGGGACCCAGTGACACCTTTTTAGAGCATAAAGAATTGCTGTGGCAATTGAGGGTCAATGCAGTGAACCCTCCAAGTTTAAAAGAAGTCATATCGTTAGTTAGCTTTTTAAAACTCAAATCAGAATTTTATTTCTAATTTTATGTTAGATATTTTATTTTTTTACTGCATTTATTCTGAAGAAATCATAGTTCACAACTGACGAAAGCGCTAAATAAATTGTTGATTCCAGCTTGTGGTGGTCCTGTGCCTTTGTGAATTATTGGTTAAATAGGGTCTATATTAGAACACCAAACATTTGAAATGTTGGGTGTTCTAATATCAACCTGTTTTCAGTGAACGCTGAAAATATCGAAGTAACAGGAAACCAAATTCTTTCCTAGGGAAAGAATTTGGTTGTCCATTTCTGTTGCTTCGGTATTTTCAGTGCTCTGGTGGAAAGTTACGGGTCGGGTTCAGGTAAGTGTGCGATTGTGTGGACATTTGGGTTAGGGTGGGTTAGGTGAGTTAGGGTTAGGGCACGGGTCAGGTAAGTGTATGATTGTGTGGACGTGTGGCTTAGGGTGGGTTAGGTGCGTTAGGGTTAGGGCGCGGGTGAGGTGACTGTGCGATAGTGATGGACCTTAGGGTTAGGGTTTGGGTTAAGGTAAGTGGATAGTTAGTGGTGTTTGTATAGTTTAATGTAGGGTTAGATGTTAGAGTTTAGGTGTATGTGTGTGAATTGCTGCTTGTTTGGTGTGCTTGTGTTGTGTGTATGTGTTTTGGAACAGCACATTTTTTCCCTAAGAAAAAATTTGCTGTTCCGAATGTTCGATGTTTTTTTTTTGATTGCTAGAGTTCAATATTTTGAATGTTCGGTGTACTAATATAGACCCTCTAAATAAACAACAGTGGAAAACTATGGCTGTCATGGTTCACCACTATCCCATCTCTACAGCATTTACTAGTTCTAAGGAAAGGTTGTATTTTAGCATAGCAGATCCTTTAAGCCCATATTACAAGACAAAAATGTCTTGTTGCTATCATATGGTTTAATTTTCCTTCCCTTATTTCTGAATTTGTTAACTGCAGTAGACTACTGTTAAGGGCATTTAAGTGCTGTCAAGATCAAGTCTCTAGCTAGAGACTAACAACGTTCAATGCCAGCTGGCAAAGAACAGCAGTACAAGGTATAGCAGCTTTAAAAGCCATTCATAGCTTTACTCTGCCACACTTACAGTAGGAGAGCGAAGTATCACAGACCTTTTTTGACTTAGCCCAGGAACATTGTCTGATCAAGAGACTTGCTCAGAATGACACAGCTGAAGACGAAACCAGAGGGACTCAAACTTTTTATCACAGGAAACACCTTGCTAACAGTTCATTACCTTAGTCTTCTGCACTTATATATTTTCTGAGATACTGGTTACCATTGACACATTGTACTCAGAGCATCACCTCATTTGAAATATGTGTTTTTTGCCCATGAATAATATTTTATGCATGTTAACAAAGTCACTGTTTGATATAAACTCGCTATTCCAGCTTTATTGTGGCAAAGAGAATCACTGTGTTGTAAGTGATATTTTAACATAACAGTGTTGCAAACTGGATTCTTTATTATCTGAAAGAAGTGAATTTTGTTTTAGTTTAATTCTTGAAAAAAAATACTTCTTGCATGAAATTTTATATTGAAAGTATTGGGTCTCTGCATAATCATTTTCTTGCTTTTTTCAAACTGCAAGCACTAAAGAAGAAAGCTAACTTGAAAACTATTGTGTATGCAAGACACAGGTCATCAGTAAAGCGAGTTGCATAGAAAGGAATGGATCAGGACCAAAAATGCAAAAAAAAATGTCAGAAGGAAAAAATCCACAGTTTATCAGCAAACCCACATACAAGATTTCCACCCTGCTATCACCCTGGCTATTACAGGAGGCAAGGTAGTGCTCCCTTAATGGTTATTATTGCTCAGGCACCAGGATGGGGAACTCTTAGGTTCATAGGTTCATAGATTAGTACTAAGCTAACTGCCCTTGCGAGCCATTTTAAGCCTAGCCAATTATCCCTTGTGAGACTCAAACCCTGCATCTTGTGTTTGGAAGGCAAACACTTTAACCATTAGGCCACCCTCCCAACTCACCCTCTTGTGCTCTAAATGGCTTTTCAAATAAATAAGGAATTTTACTTTTCCCTTAAGGCCATTAACCAGCAACCTTGAGTCCTGGTCTACAGATCAGAGAAGTACATGACAAAAAAGAGAGCTTCCACTGCTTAATCCAGATACAGACCACTAGTAGCCTTCATAATTTAAAGTGAGACATGTCACCCTAACTATGGAGGTTCTATCTTTCAGCCAGTGGGTTAGCCATGTCATTATATATGGATCTGCTTTAAAGGCACTTGGCTTATTAATAATGACATCTTGGGGTATAGCACTGAATATTTTGACCAGATCCTAAGCTGTGTAAACAGTGACTGTTGCTATAACGTGTGCCCTTCATGAAGTTAATTAAACTAAGTATGCAGGATCACCCTTTGAAACCAAATGTATGTAAACTTGTTAAAGCTTTTGATATCATAGTTTTGCATTGTTAACTGGAGTAGAAAGGTGTACTCCAGTCTCTGCAAATCAGACAAATCGGCCTAATGGATCTATAGATTCTTGGATCTGTGGTGGAGCTATCCTTGTGTATGGGCATCACCACTATAGTTTGTCAGACAAAGACAAATCTTGTAGCTAGGCTCAGGTGATACAGTTTAAGGATGGGCTCCATAAGATCATGTTTGCTGCTATTCATTATGCATCCAAGTATATTTTCAGTCTCAGTAGTAGTAGTATTTCTGGTTATAAAGAGCACCTTCAGTAAGTGTTCTATTATGATATTAGGAGGTATATGGTATCAGGGATTTTGCAAATTTAAGATAGTTGTTTTAGGCTGAAGTATGCAGGAAATTTGTCTGGTAGTTTATCTGCTAAGTCTACTCAGTCTGAGTGGGTGGTGCCATTTTGGATCAAGATTGGATCACTGATGGGTATTATTCCTTAGTTTCCTAATGTAATTAAAAGAAAGGTACAGTATAATCATTTTGGCTTCAGTAGCTAATTTAAGTTCATAATTTTCCTTACTAGTCCTGACAGTTTTTAGTATCTTACTTACAGATTTTAGACATTAATAGCTTCTCAAAGGCCACTGAGTCTTATGACAATTTATACCTTGCCAATACCCTACTTCAGACTACACCTCCTTTTTGCCAGAGTGTCATACTGACCATTCATGGACTAAATATGTGGCTACCCATCCAGTCATCTAGCTTATGGTTAAAGGAAGACAGTGAGTCACACTGCTTAGTGGAAATTTATTTCTACCCCTCTACTATGTTTTATTTCTATCTTGGTGATGATTTAGGTCCCTAAGGTGTAGTATTTGGAGATGTTAGACTTGCAGAGAAACAAGACATCTAGGACATTCACATCTGTAAAAAACAGAAATCGCCCTTGCGAAGCCTATAAAACATTAAATAAGAGGCTAGACCTTTCAAGTCCTCTCTTCGTAGATCAGTGACTTTAGGCCTCTGATTTTTGGATAGGGACCCTTGGGGTCTTTCTGACTGTGGCCATCTTATAGTTTAGCACATTAAATGTTGAAAGTGGCACAGAAAATGTTAAACATTAGTCTTCATGTGGACTTCATCATATGGCTGAGCGAATACCAATCCCTATACACAGTGTTTGTACAAGCAACATTCTGTACTTCTGACTATGAAACATCTGTGCTGGGGATGCAACAGGCAGACAGGCATGCATGCATATGCAATAAATATGCATAGTAGTGACACAGAAGAGAATACTTAGGTTATTGGCATACTCTGTGTGCTTAAAGTGCCAGCTTTGTACTCTTCGGTGCCGTTACCGTTTAGAACCAATGCCATAACATTTCACAGTGTGTCTGAGCATAACAATGAATTTGAGTGCTGCTGAGGGATGCATTTTGCTGCTACTTGTCTGATTACTCTTGTTTTTCTGCTTTAGTGTTCTTTTGATGTGGAGTTTATGAAGCTCTTTGTTCTGCTTTAAGTACTTGGGCTACAAACCAGTTATTTTACATTAGGAAGGTTTGTGATCTACACTCTTGAGGAGGAAGAGGGTAGCCTCATACCTCTCAACTGTACAGATTTTCACAGAATGTCCAGATTTTTGTGTCATATTTTTGGCCCATTCCTGATAAAATCTGTGGTTTTCTGGCAAATCTTCAGACTTCAAATACCTCAGAAAATGTATGTTAAAACAAAGCCTCTTACTCTATAGCAACTTTCTAGGTTTATAAGAGCAATATTTAAAATATGTCCCTGTTTTTGGGCCTTTGTCCATCCATTCTGTTGGCCTTTGTCCAGATTTCTTGCACTAAGAGGTTGAAAAGTATGGGTAGTTTTCACCCTTCTGAGCTGGGAATTGCTGGTGAAGGCTTGTTGTGCCGGTTATTCTAAGTGTCCTTGTTCTGGTCTGTGGTCTGCTCTCTTATGGCATTACTATCCGGATAGATTTGTTTTTTAACTACTAGATCATCTAGTTTGTTCATAGCTGAGCATTGTTCTCAAGGTGCTTTTCTTATTGACTTGTTCAATATTTAAGTTTCCCGCACTCCTTCCTAGTAGATCAGTGGCCAAAGATATTTACTTTCCAATGTTCTCTGATGCCACTCTGGTTGAGATGGGTATTCTGCGGCATTGTAGCAATTGCCTCATGTACACTGACAACCCACTTATTCTTAATAAAACAGACAGTGTATGTGAGATGTGTGACTACACTTTAACACTGGAGGCAAAACTCTCTCATACAACCAAAACTAATCCTATAAAGGTTGTCAGTGACACTTGCTCCATGCCTACTGCACAGGATAAAGACCCTGCACATAAAATTACTTATGCTGAGGCATGTACAGGTAACTTTCCTAAAACACTAAGACCTCCTGCACAGCACAGTCAAAGAAAGGGTCCTCAGCCATCACATAAACACTTTGTTAAAACACCACCCTTAGCTACACATAGTAACACTGTATCCAGTGTCTCCACTGCTAAGCCCTTAAGGCAAACCAGCACACAGCTAAATTTCCTGGTCTTTGGAGATTCTATAGTGGGGCACACTAAAATCCCCATCAACAGACTGAGTAAGGGGAAAGTCATGGTTTATTTATTTATTTTATTTTATTTTTTATTTTATTTTACATTTGTTGACCAGGCTAATCTAACTGGATATATGTCCATTTTCAGTAGATGCCCGGGGAGATAAGCTCCAAGACACGATCCAATACACAATATAAGTACAAACAACAAAAATCAGATATTATAATAAAAATAGCAATTATCACAGTAAAAAAAACATCACCAATGGTAACGTGCAGTACAACCTAGAGGTTGTAACAGGATGTACACTGAGGTCAAGAGTCAAAAATAGTGCAAATTGAATGTATGGAGACATAATACAGGTTAAGTCAGAAATAGAAAAAGGAAGTTAGATGTGTAGTGATGTTGCAATGGATTTACTTAACAAAAGGTATACAAAGAGGATAGAAATGATGTAGAAAAGGTAGATAAGAAAAATATAATAAGACGGAAGATATAACAGAGGATAGTAAGCACTAGATAGGTAAGTCAAGTTTGTAGCGGTAGATGACTAGTCTGGTTTGGAACAGGGGCATAGCCAGTTTGAGTTGAGGTAAAGTTTAAGTCTGTTTTTAAAGAGAGACAAAGAGGTGAGTGAGGATAGGTCATTAGGGAGAAGATTCCAGGATTTACCTACAGTATTAGAGAAGAGATAATCCCCAGCCCTGTTATTAGGTTTAGAGGTGTGTACAAGAAGTTTGTGTGATGAGCGTAAGGACTTCAGATTTTTATAGGGGGTGATGAGGCTAGATAAACTTGGAGTATTAGAAGGTTTATAAAGAATGTTGTGATCAATGGTTAGTTGGTGGAATTTAATCAGGTATTGTAGTTCTAACCATCCTAGCTGGTTTAAATGTATACAAAGGTGGGTTCGAAATGGGTTGCCTGTAGCAAATCATGCAATGTTATTATAGGACATTTCCAATTTGCTGATGTTATTCTTGGAGAGATTAGCAAAAATGGGTAAGGCATAAAGGAGTGTAGAGATCAAATGAGTGTGAGCGACAGTAGTTTTAGCAGTAAGGGAAAGGAAGGATTTAATCCTATAGAAAGTGACATTTTTTTTGTTGACAGTCTTTATAGTATTGTTGATGTGGATGTTGAAGTTCAGATTATTGTTGATGGTGACATCTAGTAGTTTGGTGGTAGAGTCTGGAGATATTATAGTACCATTGGTAGATGTCACAGAGAAATGAAGAGGAGAGGACTTTTGAGTAGGAGTGAAGAGGAGGAGTTTGGTTTTCTTTGGGTTCAAAAGAAGGCAATGCTGAGTGAACCATTGTTCAACTATGTTGAATACTTTTTGAGTGAGAGAGAGTGAAGGTCATGGGAGGATGTAGATGAGCATAATAGTGTGGAGTCATCAGCATATTGTATGCAAGTGGCTTGTGGGATAGCTAGATGAAGGTCATTAATAAATATAGAGAAGAGAAGAGGTACTAGTATGGATCCCTGAGGGATGCCTATGGTAATGGGTAGATGGGTGGATAAAGTGTTATGCCAAAGTACTGCTTGCTGTCATTTGTCAAGGTAGGATTGGAACCATTTTATGGAAAGTGGGTCTAATGACAGAGATTTTAGTATGTTTATGAGAATCTGGTGGTTTACCATGTCAAATGCTTTAGACAGGCTGATAAATAGAGCAGAAGAAAGATTATTCAGGTTTCGGTACCTGTTAATGTAGTCAGTAAAGGAAAGGAGGGCAGTGGTAGTGCTGTGTGAGGGTCTGAAACCATGTTGACAGTTGGAAAGTAAATTGTTTTCGATTAAGTGGTGGAGTAGTTGCTTATGGATACATTTCTCCATAATTTTAGCTAAAGGAGAAAGTAGGGCAATGGGGTGATAGTTTGATAGCTCAGTGGAATGTCCACCTTTATGTAGGGGGATAATGTGGGAGACTTTCCATAAGGTGGGGATGTAACCTTCAGTAATAGTTCTGTTGATCAGTATGGAAATAGGATAGGCAATAGCCTTGGATGATAGTTGTAGATATTCAGAAGGCAGTAGGTCTGCAGAAGGAGAGCATTGTTTCAGTTTATTCAAAAGGGTTTGAATAAATGTGGTTGGGACAGGTTTGAAATGAAAAGGGGGAGTTGAGGACTATGAAGGTAGTGTGAAGGTATTAGGTGAGAGTTGACTAGCTACTGTTTGGATAGCATCTGTAAAGAAGGTATTGAAGGTATTAGCTGTATAGATGAGATTTTTCTGGTCTGTATTTTGAGGGTTTGGTGTAGTGGATTGACCAGGGTGGAGTAACTGCTTAATGCTAGCCCAGAATTTCTGTGGGTTGTTGTGATTAGGTTGTTGATATTGTAAGTAGTAGTTTTGTTTATCAGAAAGTATGGCATTCTTAGTGTCATTTCTTAGCTGTCTAAAGGTTTGTTGGTCAGCAGGTTTTTTGTCATTCTCCATTTGGCCCAATATTTATTTCTGAGATGAAATTTGTGTTTGGTTTCATAAGAAAGCCATGGGGCAGACTTGGCCTTAATTCTAATAGATCTGGTTGGAGCATGGTGATTAAGAATGGCAAGGAAGGTAGAATTAAAGAAATTAATGGCTTCATCTAAAGGAAGTTGTTTAAAGGGAACCCAATTGCATGCTCTTAGTTCCATTTGGAATAGATTAGGGTTAAATTTATTTTCGGATCTAATATGTCTGATAGAGTTTGGAGTCTGGGTGTTGGCTTTATGTCTGATGATGTAGGTAAGTGAGTGGTCACTTATATCATCAGGGAGGGTTCCAGAATCATAGTAGTGAGTATGATTGTTTGTGAGAATCCAGTCTAATATGCTTGTTTTGTTGTTAGCTTTATTTATTCTGGTGCGGGGAGATAATGGTTTGAGAGAAACCATATAGGTTTATGTGGGTGGTAGGAAGACTTCTGCAATAGGAATTCCAGTCTAAATTTATATCACCTATGATTATGGTTTCCTGAGGCAGGTGTTGGGATAGCCAGCAAAGGAAATTTTCCATGGTGGCTATGTTATTTCCAGGGGGCAGATACATACCGATAACATAGATTGATTTAGCATTGTTAAGTTCAAATTTAGAGATGAGAATCTCAGCATTGGAATCTAGGGATAGATTACAGTTGTATGTGGTTAATTGAAAGCCAGATTTAAATAGAATAGCAACCCCACCACCTTTTTTAGCTACTCTGTCAACTCTTAGGATATTATATCCAGGTGGGATAATTTCATTATCTTTGATGACAGGTTTTAGCCATGTTTCTGTTAGGCAGATAATGTCAAAGAAGTATGCTTCTAGGAGAGCATGGAGTTGAGTCACTTTTAATACTACGTATATTAAGATGAGCTAGTAGGAGAGAGTTAGAAGGTTTAGCAAGTGGATTATTGATTAATTATGGTTATGAAGAGAGATAGGGGTTGCTGTTGGGCCAGGGTTAGGATGAATATCACTGTCCTTTACTGTGAGAAGTTGTACAAGATAGCTTGGGTTAGGGAATTTGCTGTACAGAAGTAACACTCTTTTGAGATATAGTGTGTTATATTTAATGTGTGGTGTTCTATGATACTTTACAAGTAGGCAGCTAGGTGAGCATGTTATGTTTGCATGGTTATGCAGGTGCGGTAAGGGTTGAGAGTTGGTTTGTTGGTTGGGGTAGTTAGTATGTGGATGTACATACAAGGAGAATAAATAGGAAAAGGTTAGAAGTGGTAATGGTAAAACAGTGAAGCAGAGTAGAATTTGAAAAGTGTTGGTTGGATTAGCCATTGGGAAGGATTAGCTATTAGTTGTATATATGTGGAGATGGAAGTATTTAAGGTGAGAGTGTGTAAAGATGGGATGGAGTGGTGAGTATGGAGGGGAGTGGTTAGAAATGGGAGATGAAAGAGAAGTCGGCCAATGGGAAATGTGGAGAGGGTAATGGGAAGAGGAAGAGGTGTGGTTAGAAAGTATAAGAGTAGGACCCCTGGGGGTGGGTGGGAGGGAATTGGGAGTAGGGAGGGGTGCGGAGTCAGCCCGTAGGGCGAACGGAGCGGGTAGACGCAGAGACTGGAGCAGTTGTAGAGGAAACATTCAGCAGGACTGATATGTGAAGGTACGTTTTAAAAGTCAGATGTGGTAAAGGCCAGTGAAAAGTGATCCTAGGAAAGGTAGTAGTAGACAAGTAGTAGTAAAGAGTAAGGTGGGAGAGCAGGATAGCAATGCAGGTACAATAGGAGAAATAGGGTAAGTAGCTGTGTAATAGAGAGGATGAGAAGGGGATGAGGCTGGGTAAATGGTGCCACCTAGTGGACAGGCCTAGACATGCAGGCAGATGTAAGATGGAGTCAGATGGAGTAAACAAGGGAAAGGTGGGAGCTTAGTCAAAAAGAGGGATTCTAAAGAGGATGGGAAAGAGAGAGTGATTTATGTATAGAATGGGGGGGCTGCTGGCTGCCCTAGCTCAAGACGTAAATTACCACCTGTAGCAGCGTTACACTAGTAGAATGACAATTCAGGCAGGAATTGGTTAGCTGTCTTTTTGGGGCTAGGATCCAAGTCACACAGGTACTCAGGTCATTGAACCACAGGTAGCAGTATGACTCTGTCATAGTCCATGTGGGTGTTAATGACCTGAGGTGTACCTACTTTGACTATATGAAGCGGGACATATTCAAGCTTGCTGATTATGTGCCTCAGGCAGATATAAGCCTAGCACTGAGCAGCATGCTACTTTCTGCAAGGATGATGCCATGTTACCTACAGAAAATGATTTCAACATCTGGCTTAGCTTCTGGTGTCAGTCAAAGGGATACAATATTTGGCAGCCTAGGAGGACATGGTTGACAGGCCATGCTGCTTTGCCAGGGATGGTCTGCATTTATCCCCTCTAGGCTTTCAAGTATTGGGAAAGACCTTTTCAAACCCCATAGTGACTTTTTTAGACAATGCTAAAGTGATAAACCTACCAACTTAACTGAACCTATGAAGGAATATCTGTAAGTGATACTGCTCAATGCTAGAAGTCTTAACAAGAAACTCCACTTCCTGCAAGCCATCCTTGCCTGGAGATTGTAGACACCTGTGTAGTAATGGAGACATGGTTTAAAGTTGCTAAGAGTACCCCAGCAGTGCAAGGTTATAATGCCTTTCACACCTTTAGACCAGTTACTGCACAGGAGGAAACTAAAGGCAGAGGAGTGTCAGTCTATTCTAAGACCAATCTTACATCCAGACTAGTTTATGTATCCAGACTAATGTATGACCCACTGGACCTCGCACATGTGAAACTCACCATAAACAGGGTGCTTTACCATATCCTTGCAACATGTAGGTCCCCCTTCATGTCCCCAGGAAACCCATACTACCAGCCTTAATGTACTAGAGTCCCTCACAATTCAACCCAATATGATATTCAAGGGTGATCTCAACAATCACCTATAATGCACAAGCCCAGCAATTCCTAAACTTTGTTAATACCAACATCATGAAACAGCTGGTCCAGCGTATAAACATCCTTGCGTTTGTACTCATGAACATGAGGAGCCAATGTTTCTCACCTAGTGTAATAACTTTGCCCATCGAAGCTGACCATAAGGCAGTATTACTTGAAATAAAAATTAAATCCAGAGATCCAGCAAAACCAAAAACTTTTACGAACTATTCCAATGCTAACCACTCTCTACTAAGCAACACCTTGGCTAAATTCCAAGCATTGACAAACTCAGTAAGCACCATAGAATACACTGAACTTTTTACAAAATCTCCATACAGCCGTACTGATAGCTGTATAGAGTGAGCTGTGCCCACTTGTATTAAGAATAAGACAAACTCAAAAGACAAGGCACTCTATCAATCGGTTATACAAGAGGAAAAAAAACTCAGACAAATGTAAGAGGAACAAAGCCATACGTACTAAAAGCCCCCTGACCAATCTAAACAGGCAGCTAAGAGGGTTAATTAATACTTCAAAGGCTAAAGTTATTTATTTATTTACATTTGTTTACCAGGAATGTCTCCACTGGGCCAAAATGAGCCCACTTTCAGTGAAGGTCTGGGGAGAAAAGCTCCAATACAACATATAATTGCAGACTAGAATTAATTACAGAAATATAATTGACAATGTAGGAGATGAAAATGGCAAAAAATAAAATAATTAATGAGTTTTTACAGCCATAATAAGATAGACAAAGCACTATGTGTAAGAAACAATAGCAATATACAATGACTAGATCAACAGTAAGAGTTTGCAGCACACATGCAAAAATGAAATATATGCAGCGGGCTATAAATTCATTAGGTAAAAAAAGAAAAAGAATAAAATGAAATAATTGGCAGAGATGAAAAGTACAGGCCCTAGTATGGAGCCTTAAGGAACACCTGTAGGGGTACCTAGGAAAGGTGAGAATGAGTTTTGCCATTTAGTGGATTGTTGTCTGTTGTAGAGATAGTTAGTAAACCAGAGTAGAGTTGGAGGGGATATACCTAGTGAGGAAAGCTTTGAGAGAAGAAGGGAGTGAGAGATAGTGTCAAAAGCCTTAGACAGATCGAGGAAAAGGGAGGAGACTAGTTTGCCTTCATTGTGAGCTTGGTTAACTATATTTAGAAATAAGAGAGCAGTTGTGGTACTGTGGGCTGGGCAAAAAACATGTTGATTAGGAGATAGTAGCTGGTTATTGAGTATATAATGTTGAAGCTGTGTGTGAGTACATTTTTCTAGGATTTCTGAGATAGAGAAAAGTATAACAATAGAACGAAAGTTAGCAATATCTATGCTACTGCCACCTATGTGTAGGGGGAAATATATGATTTTTCCAGATGATAGGGATATAGGATTCTTGGATTGATCTGTTTAACAGTATACTAATTGGATAGGTGATAGTTTTACCTGACATCTGAAGGTATTCTTGGGATAAGTTATCAGGGGTGCGACTACCAGGTTTAATCTTGAGGAGAAGTTTCATTATGATGGCAGTAGGTATAGGGGAGAAAGAAAAAGTAGATGAGGGAGAGTTTGCTAAGAGGTTGTGAGGAGGGCAGTGGTTAGAATGATGAGGTGGGGGAGGGAAGGAGGCAGTAAGTTTGGCTATGGTTTCTGTGAAGTATGAGTTAAATAGAGTGGCGATTTCTAGCAGTGTTTCATCAAGATGTGGGCAGGGGTTGCTCTTGATGCCAGGGTTTAACAGACAAGAAATAGGGCTCCAAAATCTATTTGGATTTTGTTTGACGTTTTACGTTCAATATAATGATCATTTTTTTTTTGTCATTAATGACTAGGTGCTTTACTTGGTTATGAAACTGCCTGTACTGCTGGAGGTCAGAAGGGGTTTTAGTTCGTTTCCATGTTTTCCATGTTTTATCCCTAATGGTCATGTGCTGTTTGGTGTTTCTTGATAGCCAGGCAGTATGTTTGGATTTTGCTCTCTTTCTGCAGAGAGGGGCTAAGTTATTTAAAATTTTTAGAAATGTTGAAATAAAGAATTCACCAGCATCATCTAGTGAGATAGTCTTCAGTAATTTCCAGTTGGTAGACTTTAGGTGTTCATTGAAAATATTTGGGTTGAAGTGAGTTAGATTTCTAATTAGTTTGCATTGATGTTGGTTGGGTAAATGGGAGGTTTTGCATATGGCGTAGGTGTTAATATTTTTGGAAATCTAGGCCAAGATTTCTTTGAGAAGTGGAATGTTATTACCTGAAGGAAGGTATAAGGTTATTATCCACAGATTTTACAGTCATTGATTTTTAGAAAAGCAATTAATAATTCAGTGGTGGATAATTATGGAATAGGATATGAATAAGGAAAGATAGTAAAGTTATGTGGGTAGATTAGGGCAACACCTCCACCTTTTTTTACAAGGTCTGTCTGCCTTTAAGCAGGAATAACCAGGTGGAAGGAATTCTGAATTTTTTATGTATGGTTTTAGCCAGGCTTCAGCTGTGGCAAATAAGTCTGGTTTAGCTTGAGATATCCAGGTGTGGAATTCAGGAATTTTATTTCTGACACTTTGGAGTTTGATAGTGGTGAAATGTAATGATCTGTTATTTGGGATGGTTAAGAGTGGAAGTGCTTGGTCCAGGGTTGTGGTAGGTCCCCCTCCATGTCCCAGGAAACCCATACTACCAGTCTTAATGTACTAGAGTCCCTCACTGTTCAATCGTTCAAAGTGATAGAACATTTCTTGCATGGAGGCATATTGATGGTAATTGCTTTCGTGTAATGGCAAGCTGGTTTTTAATAGGTATAAGGTTGAGAGTGTTATGTTTATGTGGGAAGATTATTGGTTTGGAGAGTAGTAGTAAATTGAGGCTAAAAAGGCATGAGAATATATCAGAGTAAGAGTAGGAGGGTATGTGTCTGTGACTGATGAAATCTTGGTGGTTAAGTTAGAGGTGTGAGGAGATGTTATGTTTAATAAAATAGATAAGAAGAGTGAGAATGAAAGGTATAGTGTGATAATAGGATAGAGAAACATAGTTGGGGCTGTGATTAAGAGTAATATCGGTGGGAGAACTGTAGATGGTGTTACGATATAGATTAGGAAGTGCAAGATGAATGAGATTGGGAGAGTAAGTGTGATGTCAGAAGAGGTTGGGCTATGTGTTAAGTTGGAAGGTATGTTACGTTATTGGTTAGTGGCAGTGGGGTGGGGTTTACAGAAATGTAAATGTAATTGATATGGGGTAAGTGGGAATGGGAGTAGGGTAGGGGACCGGAGTGAGCGCGAGCTGAGCAGGGCAGAATGAGCCACCTAGTATGCAGCTCCTAAGAAAAACAATCAGTAATCCACTTATTTCAGTTGCATTCTCTCTAGTTTGCTTCTTGTTTTCTTTTTTCTCCTATTACTATACAGTTGGGACTGCTGAACTGCAAGTTAATTTTATGTATAGGTTTGGAGTGGCAGTTGTCCACAGTTATCTATACAACAATTTTAATTAAAGAGGGAGAAAAGAACAAGAACTGCTTGCTGTAGCGAGAGGAATGGGATATGCGTTATCGCATACAACCACGGGCAAAGATGCTTTATTTTAAAGAGCCTGGCAGGGAAGGATAGAGTGAGCAGAAGGGGGAGAAACTACTGGATGGATCCAGTCATGTTCTATAACTGACTATGGTACATTGGCATAGAAATGATTACACTATACTGGTTTTAACATACGTTTGAAACTTTTTGTAGCTAGTTCTGGGAGAAATCCACACTTGCAGGGCTCTTGGGTCTTGGATACACTAGGAATGGAAGTGGGCTTATTACATTTTAAACTTTTTGTAGCTAGTTCTGGGAGAAGTCCACACTTGCAGGGCTCTTGGGTCTTGGATACACTAGGAACGGAAGTGGGCTTATTACATTTTAAACATTTTGTAGCTAGTTCTGAGAGACGTCCACCTTTGCAGGGCTCTTGGGTCTTGGGTATGCCAGGAACGGAAGTGGGCTTATTACATTTTAAACTTTTGAAGCTAGTTGAAGAGGAAAATAGCTTCTCAGGTAAAAGAAAGCCACAAAGCTTTCTACAGCTATGTCTGGAACCTCAGAGAAAATACACAACAATGCACATAACTTATTGTAAATGGCATCACCCACACTGAACCTGAGGCCATTAGAAACCTTTTGGCTGACAGGTTCTGCTCAGATTTTTCCCTCCACTCAACCCAATAGCCCAAAGGAAAAATCACATAGCACAGTTCTGCCAAGCATTACTAGAGAACAGGTCATTAATGCACTTTTCAAGGCCAAAAGCACTACATCGATGGGCCCCGATAACATCCCAGGATGTCTAATAAATAGCATAAAATATAACCTCTCTGATCCACTTGAATCACTTTTCAACTGGAGCCTTCAGTCAGGTTTTGTGCCCAAGGAATGGAAGATGGCTACAGTCATTCTCCCACACAAAGGAGGTCCAACCACTGATCCGGGTAACTACAGGCCCACAAGTCTTACCAGCCTCATATGTAAGGCCATGGAAAGAATCATCATGGACATGATAAAATAGGACATAGGTAACCTACAAACATTGGACCCATCATAGTTCATCTTTGTTAAAGGAAGATCATGTCTATTAAATCCAGCAGACTTTTTTGAGAGGGTTACCAAAGCATTGGATGAAGTAAGACCGCACACCGCTTACCTCGACCTGGTCAAGGCTTTTGATACAATACCTGACTGAGGCATAATACGCAAGCTCACTAATTTAGGTATAAACCTTTTTATCACCCATTGGATAGCCAAATGACTCACTGATTGGATCTCTGAGGTCAAAATAGGTGAGGCCACCTCCAAGAGGCCAGTCACTAGCAGAGTTCCCCAGGGTTTGTAGAGACCCACTCCTTTTTTGGCATCTATTTCTCTGAAATGGAAGCAAATGCTGAAGGTTTATGTCTGACTAATTTTCAGATGATTGGAAGTAGAGGGTTATCAACAACTCCTCTGCAGACAATAGTATTCTTCAAGAAGGTCTGTCTCTGACTAATAAATGGTGCCGAAGCCATGGTCTTAAACTCAGTGCTAATAGATGCATAATTGTACCCTTTGGAAATCAACCATCCCAAAAATATAACCCTAAGAGTTGACCCAGTGGTTAAGGATCTGGGTATGCACATAGACAGCAGCCTTACCTTTGAACATCATGTGGCCACAGTGGTGTGGAAATCCTTTTATATTGTACAACTTATAAGTAAGGGCATGGCATCTAGGTCCAAAAAAGTCATTATCCAGTTGTACTTCAACCTTATCAGACCAATCATAGAGTACAATGCTCCCTTTGTTATGCACATGACTAGGCATATGCAGCAACTAGGCAACCTCAAAGGTTCCTTACAAAAATAATACAAGGCATAACAAACCTACCTTATTCAGAAAACCTTAAAGTCCTTTCTCTCTATTCAGTCTCCTATAGATTGTTGAGGGTTGATCTATGCCTGACTTCCAAAGCATCTGCAAACCCCACACCTATGAATCTCCTACATATTTGAAAGTCAAAGAGTTCCAGAAGTACAAGGTCTAGGGACCTGAATTTTGTCTGTGACATAAACATAACATGCTGGAGAGACAGATAATGTGTCCTAGAGACTGCCTTTCCTATGGAACAGGCTTCCCATCCATGTGAATCTGAGTTTGTCTATTACCCAATTTAAGCACAACCTAGGCAAGTGGATGAGGAATAGGAAATTTACACCGAGCCTGGCACCCATGTCCCTTATGGACAGAAGAAGCTGATAAATCCCTGGCCTTTAATATCTTAATGTCTTATTTGGATGCAGGATGTATTATTATTTTAGGAAAAGTAGGCTAGGCTTAGAAAGGCCCCCTGGGTCATTAGCCTGGTAACAGTCTATAAATCTATGAAAGCAGGGTACGTGCATGGTAGGCACAAAGAGAACATGTGGTGCTATATGTAGAGTGATTGTGTTGTTTTTATTGAGGTCATCCAAAGTTTTTAATATATTCAGAGTAGTTTTTTTTTCTTTCATTTTACAAATAAGTCAGGTCAAGGAAAAAATGTGGGCGATATTGTAGTTGAGGGCCTCACCAGATGTGCAGTAGCAAGCCCCGCCCAAAACCCACCCCATCATATGTCATTCATGAATATGCATTCCCTCCGAATGAACAACCGAAGAAAATGTGCACTGACATTGTAATATGACAGAAAATATAACCGTAAACTGTTTACCAACATCTGTACTTGACAAGTTTTATTGCACTAATAATATATACTATAATCAGCAAAGAAATGAAACCGTCAAAACACGTCATCAGGCTTTTTACTGTGTAGTATTATAGTTCTCTTTGTCAGAGTCGGAATGCGATGGTTCACTGTCCCAATTAATGTCCAAACGGACTCTTTTTTTGGTGCAGGTATCACAGCCGACTCTTCCTCGGTATCATTGGCAGGACCTTTTACTAAGAACAACTTTCCTGGGCGATACTGTATTAACCATTTGTGTACATTTAATATTTTCATATCATGTATGCACGAGCAAATTAAATATGTAGACTGGGTTGTCACTCAATTTGCGACACACCCACGTCTGCACAAAATGAACTGGTGAGGCCCTCAACTACAATCGCCAAAATGTGTCTTCATTTCAAGCTGCACCTACAGTAATAGCAGTACCAATCACAAGCAGTGCAACTCAGGACCAATATTGCTTTATTAGTAGTAATAAAATGATTTGCAAGATAATCAAGGTCTTCATGCTTAGAGTAGGTTTTTGTTTTTTAAACAGGTCATGTTGACAAAAACGAAGACTGTGTTTATTCCAAGCAGCTTGGACGATATCATTTGATTGGCTACATGACAGCATGCTTGGACTAGGATATGCTTTTTGTAAAGACTGTTACTGTAACATTAGTATTGGCCATGGAGGATGCCCTGATCTACACAGGCACATGGATACAGACAAACACAAGACAAATGCAAAGCAGGCATACCTCTCAACCTTTTAGTGCAATAAATTTGTACAAAGCACGACAAAATGGGGGGACAAAGGCCCAAATATAGAGACAAATTTTAAATATTGCTCTTAGAAAATTGCTAGGATGACATTGTTTGTTTTAACATACATTTTCTGAAGGATATGAAGTCTGAAACTCAAATGTATGTCATTATTTAGTGACTTCAGTCCTCAGATTATCCCAGTGATCTGCCAGAAAACAACAAATTTTATGAGGAACAGAACAAAAATATGAGCCAAAAATCTGGACATTCTGTGAAAACCTGTACAGTAGAGAGGTATGAAAGCAGATTGCATCTGGAAAGAAAGTAACAGACATGTTTGCCACTCAAACCCAACAAGCAAATACAGCTCAGAAAGTATTAATAGCTGAAGTGAGATTTGCTGCCTTACTTGCAGAGCACAAACTTACAGCAAGAGGTTCTCCTATTCAATTCTCGGCTGGAGTGCCTTCTATGTGGAGTCTGTATGTCCTCCCTGCATTTGTGTGGGCTTCCTCCAGGTGCTCTGGTTTCGACCCACATTCCAAAGGCATACAGTAGGTGGATTGGACACTCTAAATTGGCCTTAGGTGTGAGTGTGTGCATGCGAGTGTGTGGTGTACCCTCTGAGGAGGGTTAGGCCTCAAGCTAACAACCTGATCCTGTAAAACCCATACCTGCTATGAAAACAAGTGATGAAGGGTGCTCATTGCCCAGTGTGCTGTATGCATGGGAGTGAATCCAGGAGCAGGAAGATTGCTTTAATAGTTACTCGGGGACAGAGTTTATTTGATGCTATTTCTTATAAAAATTTGATTTTTATTTATTTTAGTTTTGTTTTATACCAGTTTAGTAGTTAGAGATTATTTAATTTGTATGTATTTAAATTTTATACCAGTTTAGTAGTTGTTAGAATTCATTTGATTTTATACACAAATTGTGCTTATTCTAATGTTATATGAGTGTAGCAGTTAATTTTATTTTACAAAAGAAACTTGCATTTTAGTTTTATACAAGTTCAAAGTTTTATACAAGCCCCTCATCAAGTGGTGATGATAGTACCCCTATTATCAATGAGGTGTGATAGGTGACACATAATAGGGGGTATTGTCATCAACACATGATGAGGTCCAATGGGTGACATCTAATTGGTGGTTTTATCATCACTGCATGATGAAGTCTAACGGGTGAGACATAATGGGCATGTTATCATAACCACCTGAAAGTGCATGTCTGGGTGACACACAAGGTGGCGTATTATCATCATCATACGATGAGGCTCAATGAGTGAGACAAAATTAGGTCAATTATCATCACCATCTGATAGTGCTTGTCAGGGTGACACAATCAGATGGATTCATCATGACCACCTGAAAGAGCATGTTACGGAGAAACATATAGGGTGTATTATCATCAGCACCTGAAAGTGTATGTCAGGGTGGCACATAATGGGGGGGGTATTATAACAACATAAAAGTGCTTTGCAGGGTGACACATACTCTGGGCACATTATCATTAGCACCTGAATTTGCATGTCAGGATGACATGTACCAGGTAGGTATTATCATCACACCAATGGGAATCAAATAATAAGAAGGTATTATCAACACCATAATGAGGTCTGATGGGTGAAACATAATCAGGAGATGGTATTATCATCACCACCTGAAAGTACATGTCAGGGCCACCTGAAAGTGCATGTCAGGGTGACACATAATGGAGAGGTATTATCATCACCACCTGAAAGTATATGTCAGGGTGATATGTAACAAGGGGGTGTTATCATCACCACATCATGAGGTCTGATGGATGGAACATAATGGGATGGTATTATCATTATCACCCTGATAATGGGGGTACTATCATCACCACTTGATGAGGGGCTATAAGTGACACATAATGGGTGGGATATCATCACCACCACCTGAAACTGCATGTCAGGGTGACACATAACTGAGAGCTATTATCATCACCACCTAAATGTGTAGGTCAGGGTGACACATAATGGGGGGGGGGGTATTATCATCACACCTGAAACTCATGTCAGACTGACAAAAAATGGCAGTATTATCATCACCCCTGATAGTGCATGTCAGGGTGACTCATAATAGGGGCATTATCAGCACAACATTATGAGGTCCTATAGCTGGCACATTGGTGTATTATCATCATGAATGAGGTCCTATAGCTGGCACATTGGTGGAATATCATCACGACTTGATGAGGTCCAAATGGTGACACATAATGGGGGTATTATAAAAACCACCTGAAAGTGCATGTCAGGGTGTTACACAATGTAGCGTATTATCATCACCACGTGATGAGGTGTGACAGATGATACAAAATGGGGGTATTATCATCACCGCCTAAAAGTGCATGTCAGGGTGACCCATAATAGATGGCATCATCACCACATGATGAGGTCTGATGGGTGACACATAATGAGGGGTGGTATTGTCATCACCTGCTGATAGTGGACATCAGGATGACACAATGAGTGGATATTATTATCGCCAAATGATGAGGTCAGTTGGGTGACATATAATGGGATGGTATTATCAACACCTGCAAGTCCATGTCAGGGTGACACAGGGTGACAATACCGTCACATAATAGGGTGGTATTACCATCATCAACTGAAAGCGAAAGTCAGGGTGACACATAATAGGGAGGTATTATCATCACCTCATGATGAGGTCCAGTGGGTGGCACATAATGGGATGTTATTATCATCAGCACCTGAAAGTGCATCTCTGGGCGCCACATAATAGGGGTATTGCCACTACATGATGAGGTCTGATAGGTCACACATAAAGGGGGGTATTATCATCACCACATGATGAGGTCCAATAGCTGACACATAAAGGGTGGTAATATCATCACCACCTGAAAATAAATGTCAGGGTGACATATAATTAGTGGATATCACCATGACCATATGATGTGGTCCGATGGGTGTCACAAAATGTGGGGTATTACCATCACCACCTGAAACTGCATGTCAGTGTGACACATAATGGGGGCATACTATTATCACCACCTGAAAGTGTATACCAGGGTGACACATTGTGGTGTATTATCATTACCACAGGATGAGGTCCAATAGGTGACACATAATAGGGAGGCATTAGCAATACCACATGACGAGGTCTGATGGGTGACACATATTGGGGGTGTTATCACCACCACATGATGAGGCCCAATGGGTGACACAAAATGAGGGTATTATCATCACCACCTAAAAGTGCATGCCAGGGTGATACATAATAGGGGATATCATCACTACAGGATAAGCCCATTGGGTGACACATAATGGGGGCTGTATTGTCATCATCTGCTGACAGGTGATGTCAGAGTGACACAATGAGGGGTTATTATGATCACATGATGAAGTCAGATGGGTGGCACATAATGGGGTGGTATTATCATCATCACCACCTGAATGTGCATGTCAGGGTGACACATAATTGGGAACTATTATCATCACCACCTAAAAGTGCATGTCAGGAGTAACACATAATGGGGGGTATTATATATTATCATCACCACAGGATGAGATCTCATCATTGACACATAATAGGGAATAATATCAAAAACACACAATAAGGTCCAGTAGGTGACACATAATAGGGCAGTATTATCATCATCACCAGAAAGTGCATGTCGGAGTGACACAGTGTGGTATTATCATTACCACATGATGGCGTTGGATGGGTGACATGTAATGGGGTATTACCATCACGCCTGAAACTGCATGTCAGGCTGACAAATAATAGTGGTATTGTCATCACCCCCTCATAGTGCATGTCAGGGTGACACTTAAGGGGTGATATTATCAGCAACATATTATGAGGTGTGAAAGGTGACACATAAGAGGGAGTATTTTCATCACCACATGATGAGGTCCAATGGGTGTTATATAATGCGTGGTTTTATCATCACCACATGATGAAGTCTGATGGGTGAGACATAATGGGGGTATTATAATAACTACCTGAAAGTGCATGTTAGTGTGATACACAATGTGGAGTATTATCATCACCACATGAGCAGGCGTAACGGGTGACACAAAATGAGGCTAATATTATCACCACCTAAAATAGAGGGGTATCTACAACACATGATGAGAGCCAATGGGTGACACATAATGGGGACAGTATTGTAGTCATCTGCTGATAGTGGATATCAGGGTGGCACAATGGTGGGGTATTATAATCACCATAGGATGAGGTCAGATGGGTGACACATAATAGGATGATATTATCATCAACACCTGAAAGACCATGTCCGTATGACACATAACAGGGTCATATTATCATCACAACCTGAAGTGAAAGTCAGGGTGACACATAATGGGTAGATATTATCATCACCACATCATGAGGTCCAATGGGTGACACATAATGGGATGCTATTATCATCACCACCTGACAGTGCTTGTCAGAATAACATATAATGGGGGTATTATCATCACCACCACCTGAAAGTGCATGTTAGGGTGACACATAATAGGTGGGTACTATCATCACACCAATGGGAATCAAATAATAAAAAGGTATTATCAACACCACATGATGAAGTCTGATGGGTGAAACATAAAGAGGGTGGTATTATCATCACCACCTGCAAATGCATGTCAGGGTGACACATAATGGAGAGGTACTAAAATCACTAACTGAAAGTGCATGTGAGGGTGATACATAACAGGGGGTTATTATCATCACCACATCATGAGTTCCAATGGATAAAACATAATGGGACGGTATTATCTTTACCACCCTGATAATGGGGGTACTATCATCACCACTTGATGAGGTGCGATTAGTAACACATAATGGGTGTTTATTATCACCATCTGAAATTGCATGTCAAGGTGAGACATAATAAGGGGGTATTACCATCACTACATCATTAGGTCTGATGGATGACACATAATGGGGGTATTATCATGACCACTTGATGAGCTCCAATAAATGAAACATAATGGGGGGTATTATCATCTCCACCTGACCATGTAGGTCATGGAGACTCAAAATGGGAGTATTATCCTCGACCCATGATGAGCTCCAATGTGTGACTCATTATAAGGGTTATAACCATCAACACCTGAAAAAGCATGTCATGGTGACACATAATGGGGGATTATCATCACCACATGATGAAGTCCAATGGATGACAGATAATGGGAGGAATTATCAACACAACATGATGCAGTGAGATAGGTGACACATAATGAGGGGTATTATCATCACCATCAGGAAGTGCATTGCAGGGTGGCACAATGAGTTGGTATTATCATCATCACAAGATGAGGTGCAATGAATGACACATAACTGGATTCTCTTATCATCACCACCTTAAAGTGAATGTCACTGTGACACCTAATGGGGGGTATTATCATCACCACATGATGAGGTCCAATAGATTTCACAAATAATAGGGGCTATTATCAAAACCACCTGAAATTGCATGTCAGGGTGATACACAATGATTGGTACTATAATAACTACATGATGAGGTGTAATGGGTGACACAAACTGGGGGTATTATCATCACCAGCTAAAAGTGCATGTCAGGGTGACACATAATACAGGATATCATCACCACATGATGAGGTCTGCTGGGTGACACCTAATGGGGCAGTATTGTCATCACCCATTGAAAGTGAATGTCAGGGTGGCACAATGATGGAACATTATGATCATCATATGATGAAATCAGATGGGTGACACATCAAGGGATGGTATTATCATCAACACCTCAAAATGCATGTCAGGATGACACATAATAGGATAGTATTACCATCACCAACTGAAAATGAAAGTCAGGGTGACACATAATGGGGGGGCATTATCATCACCACATGGTGAGGTCCAATGGGTGACACATAAAGAGGGTATTATCATTGCCGCCTGAAAGTAAATTTCAGGGTGACATACAATTAGTGAGTATCACCATGGCCATATGATGAGGTCCGATAGGTGTCACAAAATGTGGGGTATTATCATCACCACCTCAAACTGCATGCCAGTGTGGCACATAATGGGAGCACATTATAATCACCACCTGAAAGTGCATATCAGGTTGACACATAATTGGGTGTATTGTCATCACCACAGGATGAGGTCTAATAGGTGACTAGGTGACACATAATAGGGTGGTATTGTCAACACCACATGATGAGGTCCAATGGGTGACACAAAATGGGGGTATCATCATCAACACCTGAAAGTGCATGTCAGGGTGACACATAATAGGGGGTATCATCACTACATGATGGGTCCATTGTTTGACACATAATGGGGGTTGTATTTTCATCACCTGCTGAAAGTGCATGGTAGGGTGGCACATAATTGGAGCTATTATCATCACCATCTATAAGTGTATGTCAGGGTGATGGGAGGCATTATCTATTATCATCACCACAGGAAGAGGTCTGATGGGTGACACAAAATAGGCGGCTAGTATCAACAACACATTATATGGTTCAATAGGTGACACATAATAGGGAGCTTTTATCATCATTACCTGAAAGTGCATGTCAGGGTGACACATAATAAGGAAGCATTATCATCACCACATCATGAGGTCTAATGGATAAAACATTATGGGGGTATTATCATGACCACTTGATGAGCTCCATTAAATGACACATAATGGGGAGTATTATCATCACCATCTGAATGTGCATGTCAGGGAGACATGTAATAGGAGACTATTATCATCACCCCATAACAAGCTCCAATGAGTGACTCATTATAGGGGGTTTTGCCATGAACACCTGAACATGTATGTCATGGTGACACATAATGGGGGTGTTATCATCACCACATGATGAAATCCAATGGATGACACATAATGGGGGATATCATCAACACCAAACGATGCAGTGAGATTGGTGACACATAATGGGGGGTATTAGCATCACCATTGGAAAGTGCATTTCAGGGTGACACAATGAGGAGGTATTATCATCGCCACAAGATGTGGTCCAATGAGTGGCACATAATTGGGTTGTATTACCATCACTACCTTAAAGTGCATGTCACTGTGACACATAATGGGGGTATTATCATCACCATATGATGATGTCCATTAGCTGAAACATAATGGGGGTATTATCATCACCACCTGAAAGTGCATCTCAGAGAGAGACATAATCGAGGGTAATATCATCATCACCTGAAAGTGCATGTCAGGGTGACACATAATGGGAGTGGTTTATCTTCACTACATGAGGGGGTCCATTGGGTGACACATCATGGTGGGCAGTATTGTCATTACCTGCTGATAGGGGATGTCAGGGTGACACAAAGGGGGTATTATGATCACCAAATGATGAGGTTAGATGGGTTACATATAATGGGATGGTATTATCATCACCACCTGAAAGTGCAACTCAGGGTGACATATAATTTTGAGCTATAATCATCACCACCTAAAAGTGTATGCCAGGGTGACACATAATGGAGGGATATTATCATCAGACCTGAAACAGCACATCAGGCTGACACATACTGGCAGTATTACCATCACTCCTGATAATGCATGTCAGAGTGACCCATAATGGGGTTATTATCATGACCATATTATGAGTTCTGATAGGTGGCACATAATGGGGGTATTATAAACATATGATGAAGTCCAATGGGTGACATATAATGGGGGTATTATCAAAACTACCAGAAAGTGCATGTCAGAGTGATACACAATGTAGGGTATTATCATCCCCACATGATGTGGTGTGATTGGTGACACAAAATGGGGGTATTAACATCAGCACCTAAAAGTGCATGTCAGGGTGGCACATAATAGAGGGTATCATCACCACATGATGAGATCTGATGGGTGACACATAATGGGATGTTATCATCACCAACTCAAAGTGGATCTCAAGGTGATACATGGGGGGTATTGCCACCACATGATGAGGTCCGATAGGTCATACATAAAGGGGGGTATTATCATCACCTCATGATGAGGTCCAATGGTTGACACATAAAGCAGGATATTATCATCACCACCTGAAAGTAAATGTCAGGGTGACATATAATTAGTGGATATCACCATGACCATATGATGAGGTCTGATGGGTGTCACAAAATGTGGAGTATTATCATCACCACCTGAAACTGCATGTCAGTGTGACACATCATGGGGGCATATTATAATCACCACCTGAAAGTGCATATCAGGGTGACTCATAATGGGGTGTATTATCATCATCACCACAGGATGAGGTCCAATAGGTGACACATACTGGAAGTCTTATCACCACCACATGATGAGGTCTAGTGGGTGACACAAAATGGTGATATTATCATCACCACCTGAAAGTGCATGCCAGGGTGATACATAATGGTGGTATCATCACTACATGATAAGTCCATTGGGTGACACATAATGGGGGTAGTATTGTCATCACCTGCTGATAGGTGATGTCAGAGTGACACAATGAGTGGGTATTATGATCACCACATGATGAAGTCAGATGGATGGCACATAATGGGGTGGTATTATCATCACCACCTGAAAGTGCATGTCAGGGTGACACATATTTGGGAGCTGTTATCATCACCACCTAAAAGTGCATGTTAGTGTTACACATAACAGGGGTATTATCTATTATCTTCACCACAGGATGAGGTCTCATGGATGACACATAATAGGGGGATAGTATCAACAGCACAAAATAAGATCCAATAGGGACATGTAATAGAGCAGTATTATCATCATTATCACCAGAAAGTGCATGTCAGGGTGACACAATGGGGTATTATCATTACCACATGATGGCATTGGATAGATGACATGTAATGGGATATTATCATCACACCTAAAACTGCATGTCAGGCTGACACATAATGGCAGTTTTACCATCACCCCTTGATAGTGCATGTCAGGGTGACACTTAAGGGGGGATATTATCAGAACATATTATGAGGTGCAGTAGGTGACACATAAGAGGGGGTATTTTCATCACCACATGATGAGTTTTGTCCCCAGTACTATATCCTGTTACAACCTCTGTACCGTAAATTACTTGATACCATTGTTGATGATTTTTATTTTTTTTTTATGAAAGTTGCTATTTTTATTAGTATATTTGATATTTTTTCTGTGTTGTTTGAACTTGTATTATTGTATTTTTATCATGTCTTGGAGCTTATCTCCCCAGGCCTCTACTAAAAAAGGACATGTATCCAGCTGGACTAGCCCAGTCAACAAATGTAAAATAAAATAAAATAAATAAAATAAAAAATGAGGTCCAATAGGTGACATGTAATGGGTGGTTTTATCATCATCACATGATGAAGTCTAATGGGTGAGACATAATGGGGGTATTATAATAACCACCTGAAAGTGCATGTTAGGGTGATACACAATGAGGAGTATTATCATCAGCACATGATGAGGCGCAATGGGTGACACAAAATGCAGCTATTATCATCACCACCAGAAAGTGCATGTCAGGGTGATACATAATAGGGGGGTATCATTAACACATATCTGATCCAATGGATGACACATAATGGGGGTAGTATTTTAATCACCTGCTGATAGTGGATGTCAGAGTGGCACAAAAATGGGATATTATGATCACCACATGATGAGGTCAGATGGGTGACACATAATAGGATGGTATTATCATCAATACCTGAAAGTGCATGTCAGAATGACACATAATAGTGTCATATTATCATCACAACCTGGACGTGAAAGTCAGGGTGACACATAATGGGTGGATATTATCATCACCACATGATGAGATCCAATGGGTGACACATAATGGGATGTTATTATCATCACCACCTGACAGTGCTTATCAGGGTGACATATAATGGGGGTATTATCATCACCACCTGAAAGTGCATGTCATGGTGACAAGGTAGTCAAATAATAAGAAGGTATTATCAACACCACATGATGACGTCCGATGGCTGAAACATAAAGAGGGGTGGTATTATCATCACCACCTGAAAATGCATGCCAGGGTGACACATAATGGAGAGGTATTATAATCACCAACTGAAAGTGCATGTCAGGGTGATACATAATGGGGGGGCTATTATCATCACCACATCATGAGTTCCAATGGATAAAACATAATGGGATGGTATTATCATTACCACCATAATTATGGGGTACTATCATCACCACTTGATGAGGTGCAATAAGTAACACATAATGGGGGTATTATTATCACCAACTGAAAGTGCATATCAAGGTGACACATAATAAGGGGGTATTATCATCACTGCATCATAAGGTCTGATTAATGACACATAATGGGGGTATTATCATGACCACTTGATGAGCTCCAATAAATTAAACATAATGGGGGTATTATCATCACCACCTCAAAAATGCATGCCATGGAGACACAAAATGGGAGAATAGTATCATCATCCCATGGGTGACTCATTATCAGGAGTATTACCATCAACACCTGAAAATGCATATCATGGTGACACATAATGGGGAGTTATCATCACCACATGATGAAGTCCAGTGGATGACAGATAATGGGGGCATTATCAACACCACATGATGCAGTGAGATTGGTGACACATAATAGGGGTATTATCATCACTATCAGGAAGTGCATTTCAGGGTGACACAATGAGTTGGTATTATCATCACCACCACAAGATGAAGTCCAATGAGTGACACATAATTGGGTTCTCTTATCATCACCACCTTAAAGTGCTTGTCACTGTGACAACTAATGGGGAGGTATTATCATCACCACATGATGAGGTCCAATGGGTAACACATGATGGGGTTATTATCAAAACCACCTGAAAGTGCATGTCAGGGTGATACACAATGGTGGGTACTAAAATCACCATGTGATTAATTGTAATGGGTGACATAAAATTGGGGTATTATCATCACCAGCTAAAAGTGCATGTCAGGGTGACACATAATAGAGGGTATCATCAACACATGATGGAGTCTGATTGGTGATACATAATGGGGCGGTATTGTCATCACCTGTTGATAATGGACATCAGGTTGACACAACAATAGGGTATTATGATCATCACATGATGAAATCAGATGGGTGACACATAAAGGGATGGTATTATCATCAACACCTGAAAGTGGATATCACCATGACCATATGATGAGGTCCAATGGGTGTCACAAAATCTGATGTATTATCACCACCTCAAACTGCATGTCAGTGTGACACATAATAGGATCATATTATAATCACCACCTGAAAGTGCATATCAGGTTGACACATAATTGGGTGTATTGTCATCACCACAAGATGAGGTCCAATAGGTGACACATAATAGGGTGATATTATCAACACCACATGATGAGTTCCAATGGGTGACACAAAATGGGGTATTATCATCACCACTGAAAGTGCATGCCAGGGTGAGACATAATAGGGGGTATCATCACTACATGATGGGTCCATTGTTTGACACATAATGAGGGTGGTATTTTCATCCCCTGCTGATAGGTGAAATCAGAGTGACACAATGGGGGCATTATGATCACCTCATGATGAAGTCAGATGCATGACACATAATGGGATGGTATTATTATCACCACCTGAAAGTGCATGTCTGGGTGGCACATTATTGGGAGTCATTATCTATTATCACCACCACAGGAAGAGGTCTCATGGGTGACACATAATAGGGGGATATTATCAACAACACACAATAAAGTTCAATAGGTGACACATAATAGGGAGATATCATCATCATCACCTGAAAATGCATGTCAGGGTGACACATAATAAGGAAGTATTACCATCACCACATCATGAGGTCTAATGGATGACACATAATGGGGCTATTATCATGACCACTTAATGAGCTCCGATAAATGACACATAATGGGGAGTATTATCATCACCATCTGAATGTGCATGTCAGGGAGACACATAATGGGAGACTATTATCATCACCTTATAATGAGCTCTGATGACCGACTCATTATAGGGGGTTTTACAATAAACACCTAAACATGCATGTCATGGTGACACATAATGGGGTTTTTATCATCACCACATGATGAAGTCCAAGGGATGACACATAATGAGGGGTATCATCAGCACCACATGTTGCAATGAGATTGGTGACACATAATGGGTTCATAGGTTCATAGCTTCATATGTAGGTACTAGGCTATCGGCCCTGGAGCCTATACAAGCCCAGCCATAAAGGTACCCTGGCTTTTGCCACCCAAGAAAATTATTTTCCTGGGCCACTGTCGAGCAGAGCCACAGAGGTGATCCCCGGGGTGAATTTCCTATTTCCCATCCAATCATCAATGGGGGGAGGGTATTATCATCACCATTGGAAAGTGCATTTCAGGGTGACACAATGAGGAGGTATTATCATCACCAAAAGATGAGGTCCAATGAGTGGCACATAATGGGGTTGCATTATCATCACCACCTTAAAGTGCATGTCACTTTCACACATAATGGGGGGTATTATCATCACCACATGATGAGGTCCATTAGGTGAAATATAATGGGGGTAGTATCATCACCACTTTAAAGTGCATCTCAGAGAGACACATAATGGAGGGTAATATCATTGTCATAGCTCAGTATTAATTACTACACCTAAAAGAAGTCTGAATTGATATACCTGAAAGTGCATGTCAGGGTGACAGTTCCACTTCATAATATCAAATTACTGAAAACTCGAACTTCATATGGTCGAGACCATATGATCGAGTTTTCAGTAACTCGAAATTAAATTAAAAAAACACAAACACATTTTTTCTGCAATGGGGAAAGCCCCCTGTACCCTCCCTTCTTAAATATTTCATCTCCGTGATTGCATTGTAGCGAGGAAACAAGAGATCTCCCATTCTGCACTTCTGCATACAGCGCAGAATGGGAGATTTCCCTTTTCCCCACTATAGTGCGATCTCATAGTTGGTATATTTAAGTAGGGGGTGTGGGGGTGCAAGAGGGCTTGCCACCCTGCAGAAATGATGTGTTTGTGTTTTTTCATCTCATTTCCTAATTTTAAGTCACTGAAAACTCGTTCATATGGTCTTGACTATATGAAGTTCGAGTTTTCAGTAAATCGATATTATGAATTGGAACCCAGGGTGACACATAATGGGAGTGGTTTATCATCACTACATGATGGGGTCCATTGGGTGACACATAATTGTGGGCAGTATTGTCATCACCTGCTGATAGGGGATGTCAGGGTAACACAAAGGGGGTATTATGATCACCAAACGATGAAGTTAGATGGGTTACATATAATGGGATGATATTATCATCACCACCTGAAAATGAAAGTCAGGGTGACACATAATTGGGAGCTATTATTATCACCACCTAAAAGTGCATGTCAAGGTGACCCATAATGGAGGGGTATTATTATCAGACCTGAAACTGCATGTCAGGCTGACACATATTGGCAGTATTACCATCACCCATGATAGTGCATGTCAGGGTGACCCATAATGGGGGTATTATCATCACCATATTATGAGGTCTGATAGGTGACACATAATGGGGGCATTATCAAAACCACCTAAAAGTGCATGTCAGGGTGATACACAATGTGGCTTATTATCATCACCACATGATGAGGTGTGAAGTACAATGGATGACACATAATAGGGAGTATTATCATCACCATCAGGAAGTGCATTTCAGGGTGACACAATGAGTTGGTATTATCATCAACACCACAAGATGAGGTCCAATGAGTGACACATAATTGGGTTGTATTATCATAGCCACCTTAAAGTGCATGACACTGTGACACATAATGGGAGGTATTATCATCACCACATGATGAGGTCTAATGGGTAACACATAATGGGGGCTACTAACAAAACCACCTGAAAGTGCATGTCAGGGTGATACACAATGATGGGTACTATCATCGCCACTTGGTAAGGTGTAATGGGTGGCACAAAATGGGGTATTATCACCAGATAATAGTGCATGTCAGGTTGACACATAATAGAGGGTATCATCACCACATGATGAAGTCTGATGGGTGACACATAAAGGGATAGTATTATCATTAACACCTGAAAGTACATGTCAGGGTGACACATAATAGGGTGGTATTACCATCACCAACTGAAAGTGAAAGTCAGGGTGACACATAATGGGGCAGGTATTATCATCACCACATGGTGAGGTCCAATGGGTGACACATAATGGGATGCTATTATCATCACCACCTGAAAGTGCATCTTAGGGTGACATATAATGGGGGGTATTGCCACTACATGATGATGCCTGATAGGTCACACATAATGGGGGGGTATTATCATCACCACATGATGAGGTCCAATGGCTGACACATAAGGGGGTTATTATCATTACCACCTGAAAGTAAATGTCAGGGTGACATATGATTAGTGGGTATCACCATGACCATATGCTGAGGTCCAATGGGTGTCACAAAATGTGGGTATTATCATCATCGCCTGAAACTGCATGTCAGTGTGACACATAATGGAAGCGTATTATAATCACCACCTGAAAGTGCATATCAGGTTGACACATAATTGGGTGTATTATCATCACCACAGGATGAAGTCCAATAGGTGACACATAGTAAGGTGGTATTATCAACACCACATGATGAGGTGTAATGGGTGACACAAAATGGGGGTATTATCATCACCACCTGAAAGTGCATGCCAGAGTGACACTTAATAAGAGGTATCATCACTACATGATGGGTCCATTGTTTGACACATAATGGGGGTGGTCTTTTCTTTACCTGCTGATAGGTGATATCAGAGTGCCTCAATGGGGGGGGGTTATGATCACATCTTGATGAAGTCAAATGGGTGACACATAATGGGATGGTTTTATCATCACCACCTGTAAGTGCGTGTCAGTGGGGCAAATAATTGGGAGCTATTATCATCACCACCTATAAGCTCGTGTCAGGGTGACACATAATGGGAGGCATTATCTATTATCATCACCACAGGAAGAGGTCTGATGGGTGACACATAATAGGGAGAGAGTATCAACAACACATAATAAGGTTTAATATGTGACATAATAGGGAGATATTATCATCACCTGAAAGGGCATGTCAGGGTGACACAGTGGAGTATTATCATTACCACATGATGGGGTTGGATGGGTGACATGTAATGGGGGTTATTATCATCACACCTGAAACTGCATGTCAGGCTGAAGCTTAATGCCAATATTATCATCACCCACCTCATAGTGCATGTCAGGGTGACACTTAAGGGGGATATTATCATCATTGTATTATGAGGTGTGATAGGTGGCAAATAATAGGAAGTATTGTCATCACCACATGATGAGGTCCGATGGGTGATACATAATGGGTGGTTTTATCATCACCGCATGATGAAGTCTGGTGGGTGAGACATAATGGGGGTATTATCATAACTACCTCAAAGTGCATGTCAGGGTGATACACAGTGTGGGGTATTATCATCACCGAATGATGAGGTGTGATGGGTGACACAAAATCATGCTGTTATCATCACCACCAGAAAGTGCACATCAGGGTGATACATAATATGGGGTATCATCAACACATGATGAGGTCCAATGGGTGACACATAATGGGGGCAGTATTGTCATCACCTGCTAATAGTGGACATCAGGGTGGCACAATGCCGGCATAATATGATCACCACATAAGGTCAGACGAGTGATACATAATGGGATGGTATTATCATCAATACCTGAAAGTGCATGTCAGAATGACACATAATAGGACAGTATTATCATCACCACCTGAAAGTGAAAGTCAGGGTGAAACATAATTGGGGGATGTTATCATCACCACATGATGAGGCCCAATAGGTGACACATAATGGGATGCTATTATCATCACCACCTGACAATGCTTGTCAGGGTGACACATAATTGGGGTATTATCATCACCATTTGAAAGTGCATCTCAGGGTGACACATATTATCACCGCATGACGAGGTCCAATGGGTGATACATAAATGGGGATATTATCTTCATCACCTGAAAGTAAACATCAGGGTGACATATAGAGGGGTATCACCTTGACCATATGATGCGGCCCAATGGGTGTCAGAAAATGTGGGTATTATCATCACCACATGAAACTGCATGTTACTGTAACACATAAAAGGGGAGTATTATAATCACCACCTGAAAGTGCATGTCAGGTTGACACATAATGGTGTGTACTGTCATCACCACCTTAAAATGTATGTCAGAATGACACATACCTGGGGGTATTATCATCACCACAGGATGAGGTCTGATGGGTGACACATAATAGGGTTATATTGTCAACACCACATGATGAGGTCCGATAGCTGTCACATATTGGGGTGTATTATCACCACCACATGATAAGATCCGCTGGGTGAAATACAATGGGGGTATTGTCATCACCACCTGAAAGTGCATGTCAGGGTTACGCATAATGGGGGAGTATTAGCATCACAGCATGATAAGTTTCAATGGGTGACAAATAATGGGGGGTACTATCATCACCACATAATGAGTTCTGATGGGTGACACATAAGTGGGTGTATTATCATTACCACCTGAATGGGCATGTCAGGGTGACACATAATGTGGAGTTATTATCCATCAAAATATGATGATGTCTGATGGCTGGCACATAATAAGGGGTTATTATTATCATCATATGATGAGGTCCATTTGGTGAAATATAATGGGGGCATTATCATCACCACCTGAAAATCCATGTCAGGGAGACATGTAATAGAAGGGGTATTGGCATCACCTCCTGAAAGTGCATGTCAGCGTGACACATATTGGGGTGTTATTACAACTACATAATAGGGTACATTGGGTGACACATAATGGGGGTGATATGTCATCACCTGCTGGTAGAGGATGTCAGGTTGCCACAACAGGGTGGGTATTATGATCATCACTTGATAAGGTTAAATGGGTGACACTTAATGGGATGGTATTATTATCATCACCTAAAAGTGCATGTCAGGGTGACACATAATGGGAGGTGGAATTATCATCACTACAAGATGAGGTTCGATGGGTGACACATTATAGGGGGATATTATCAACACTACATGATGAGGTCTAAGAGGTGACACATAATAATGCAGTATTATCATCATCACCTGGAAGTGCATCTTAGGATGACACAGTAGGGGTATTATCATCATCACATGATTAGGCCGGATGGGTGACACATAATGGGAGGTATTATCATCACACATGAAACTACATGTCTGGCTGACACATAATGGTAGTATTATCATCACCCTCTTATACTGCATGTCAGGATGACACATAATTGTGGGTATTATCATCAACACATGATGTGGTCACATAGGTGACACATAATGGGGAGTTATTATCATCACCACATGATGAGGTCCAAAGGGTGACACATAATGGGGAGTATTGCATTCAGCACATGATGAGATCCAGTGGGTATCACATTATCAGGGGCATTATCATCACCACCTCAAAGAGAATATTAGGGTAACACATAATAGGGGGTATTGTTATCACCACCTGAAAATGCATGTCAGGGTGACACATAGTGGGGGGTATTATCATCACAACATGATGATGTCCAA
The DNA here is from genome assembly GCF_019279795.1 of Protopterus annectens. NCBI lineage: Eukaryota > Metazoa > Chordata > Ceratodontiformes > Protopteridae > Protopterus > Protopterus annectens. Next base: position 237,440,853 of record NC_056743.1, on the reverse strand, counting down.
TGTGTGAGATAATGTGGGTGGTATGTCATCACCTGGTGGTAGATGTCAAGGGGTCACAACAGGGGATATTATGATCACCACTTGATAAGGTCAAATGGGTGACACATAATGGGATGGTATTATTGTCCTCATCACCTAAAAGTGCATGTCAGGGTGAGACATAATGGGGGTGGAATTATTATCACCACAGGATGAGGTCCGATGGGTGACACATTATAGGAGGATATTATCAACATCACATGATGAGATCCAACAGGTCACACATAATAATGCAGTATTATTATCATCATTACCTGAATGTGCATCTCAGTGTGACACAGTGGCAGTATTATCATCATCACATGATTAGGCCGGATGGGTGACACATAATGGGAAGTATTATCATCAGACATGAAACTGCATGTCTGGCTGACACATAATGACAGTATTATCATCACCCCCTGATACTGCATGTCAGGATAACACATAATTGTGGGTATTATCATCAACACATGATGAGGCCAAATAGGTGACACATAATGGGGGGTTATTATCATCACCACATGATGAGGTCCAAAGGGTGCCACATAACAGGGAGTATGGCATTCAGCACATGATGAGATCCGGTGGGTACCACATTCTCAGGGGCATTATCATCGCTACCTCAAAGAGAATATTAAGGTAACAGATAATAGGAGGTATTATCATCAACAACTGAAAATGCATGTCAGAGTGACACACAGTGGGGCATATTATCATCACAACATGATGAGGTCCAATGTGTGACACATAATGGGTGGTTTTATCATCACCACATGATCAGGTTTGATGGGTGAACACATAATAAAGGGTATAATCACAATCACCTGAAAGTGCATGCCAGGGTGATACACAATGCAGGGAATTATCATCACCACATGATGAGGTCTGATGGGTGACACATAATGAGGGGTATTATCATAATCATATGATGATGTCTGATAAGTGACATATATATATCACCACCAAATAATGAGGTAAGATAGATGACACAAAATGGGGGCATTATTGTTACCACCTGAAAGTGCATGTTAGGGTGACACATAATAGGGGGTATCATCACCAAATGATGAGGTCCAATGAGTGACACATAATGAGGGGGTAGCATCATCACCACAGGATAATGTCCAATGGGTGACACTTAATGGGGGAGTATTATCATCACCACATGAAAGTGCATATTATGGTGACACATAATGGGGTGGTAAGCAAGTGTTTTTGCTTGTTATTACTTGGAGACACCAGAATTGATACCAAACTTGTTTCATTTGTGACACATAATGGGATGGTATTATATTCACCATCTGAAAGTGCATGTCAGGGTAATACATAATGGGAAGGGGTTATCATCACAGCAAGATGAGGTCTGATGGGTGAAATATGGTGGGGTATTGTCACAACATGATGGCAGTCAATGGGTAACACATAATGGGGAGGTATTATCATCACTAAATAATGAGGTTCAATGCATTACACATAACAGGGCATATTATCACCACCGCCTGAAAGTGCATGTCAGGGTAACACATAATATGGGGTATCATCACCAAATGATGAGGTCTGATGGCGTACACATAATGTGGAAGTATTATCATCACCAACTGAAAGTGCATTTCAGGGTGACACATAATGGGTGGTATTACCATCACAACATAATAAGATCTGATGGGAGACATAATAAAAGGGTATTATCATCACCACATGATGAGGTCCATTGCGTGAAACATAATGGGGGTGTTTTCATCACCACCTGAAAGTGCATGTCAGGGTGACATATAACAGAGGGGCATTATCATCACCATCTGTAAGAGTATATCAGTGTGACACATAATGGGGGTATTACCATCACATGATGAGATCTGATGGGTGACACATAACGGGTGGGTATTACCATCACCACATGAAGAAGACCAATGCATGACACATAACAGGTGGTATTATCATCACATTATGACGTCTGATGGGTAGCACATAATGGGAAGTATTATAATCACCACATGGTGAGGTCCGAAGGGTGACACATAATGGGGATATTATCATCACTACCTGAAAGTGCATGCCAGGGTGACACATAATGGGGGTATTATCATCTCCTCAGAAAGTGTATCTCAAGGTGACATATAATGATAGGGTGTTATCATCAACACATGATGAGGTTTAATGGGTGACACATAGTGGGGGGGTTATTATTATCACCACCTAAAAGTGCATGTCTGGGTGACATATAATGTGGGGGTATTACCATCACCACTTGATGAGGTCCAATGGGTGACACATAATGGCATGGTAATATCATCACCAGCTGAAAGTGCATGCCAGAGTGCTAATAATAGTCATTATTATTATCACCACCTGAACTGAAAGTCTAGGTGCACATAGTGGGACAGTATTCTCATCAGTACATGATGAGGTCCAATGGGTGCCACATAATAGGTTGGTATTATCATCCCCACCTGAAAGTGCATATCAGGGTGACACATAATGGGGGGCATTATCCTCACCAAATGAAAATGTCTGATAGGTGACATAATGGGGGTGGCATTATCATCACCAAGTGATGAGGTCCGATGGGTGACACATAATGGGGGGGGTTTGATGTCTGGCTATGTCCTACCAGATTGCCACCAATAAATGTGATGTCCCTTATTATCCTGAGTCAGTAACTAATGAGCTTTAATCCTCACTACTAGGTTGATAGGTTCATAGGTTGGTACTAGGCTATTGGCCCTAGGGCCTATACAAGCCTAGCCATAACAATTCCCTGGCTATTTCTTCCCACAATATTTACTTCCCTGGAGCCCTGTCTAGCAGGGCAACTGATGTGATCCCCGGGGTGAATTTCCTATCTCCCATCCAATCGCCAAGGTTCCTTTTGAAGAGGGCCAAAGAGGCACTCTGCTTGACATGTATGGGCAGTCTATTCCAGAGTCCGGGGAGTCTCTGGGTCAGGAACCTATCCCTCCAGCATGTTTTGTTCATTGACTGACTGCAATATCAGAGTTTCACTTAAACAGAAGTAATATTTCACAATTTTCCCATAAGACCACAACAGGAGCATGTTCTATTTTCCTGGGACTGAACTATATACCTCTGTCTACCCCAAATGTAACTCCTTATTATATACTTCAGAGCAATGAGTCCCAGTTTAAGACCTCAGATACACTCACTCTCAAAGTAAATTTTAAATCTCACACATCCAAACAATTCTGGGAAAGCCTGACACAGATTTCCAGCTGTGTCCCTTCCCCAAAATAATAGGGTAATGCTGCCACCAATCACAGTGACTTCATGCCCTTCTAAAGAGGTGTCCAATTATGAAAATTAAATATCAAAAATAACTGATAGCTATGACCAGAACAGCCACACCTTCAAGGGAAGCTGGGGAGTATCAAATAGGTATAAACACTCTCTAACCTCTAAAGAAGAACACTGATTTCCAGCCACAATGTAAAATAATGAAAAACATTTAATAATAAGTAAAATGATTACAAGAATGTAAATTAGTAGCTTTCTATAAACACCAGAATTCACTGACCAGAAATATAAAATTAAACTGCAGGATAGAAATCCATAGTTCTAGAAAAACCCAATCTGAATAACTAAACTTTCCTAATCTAACTGGTAAATACTGTCCCTGATCTAATCTAACACATAACAGCAAGCCCAAGACAGGCTTACAGTTTTTGGTGAGTTCTCTTTTATGAGTATCCACTGGCTGCATCTCTTCACTAATTGCTTAGTGCTTGACAGACTGCAGTCTCAACTCTCTAAATTAAAAAAAAATAACAGCTGTTTGAAAAAGTTATTTTTCCTATCACTCAGCTGTTCAAATAATCACATAGCAACCAGAAACATTCTAATAACATTACCTATGTATAAACCGATTCTCCACAATTTGTACTTTAGAATGTCCCTCACAAACATTTGCAATTAGAAATGCATCATAATACTGACAGATTCTTTAAATATTCTGTTTAAACAGGGAAATACTCAACATTTTAAAACTTATTTCCATTTCACAATTAGACATGCTGGCATGCAATACAAGTTAATCTGAAAACATGTACAAATTTAATGCCAGATATGCTAACACAGATGACAGTGTTTTCATTTTCTTCACAGGGGGTATTATCATCACCATATGATAAGGTCCGGTGGGTGATAAATAATGGGGGTATTATCATCACTATCTGAAAAATGCATGTCAGGGTGACACATAATGAGGGTTATTATCATCACTACATGATAAGATCTGATAGGTAACACATAATGGGGGTATTATATTCACCACATGATGTGGTCCAATGGGTGACAAATAATGGGGAGTATTATCATCACTACATGATGAGGTCCAATGGGTGACACATAATGTTGGGGTATTATCATCACAACCTGAAACTGCTTGTCATGGTGACAAATAATGGGAGTGTATTATCATCACCACCTGAAAGTGCATATCAGGGTGACACATAATAGGTGAGTATTATCATCACAGCATGATGAGGTCTGACAACTGTCATATAATAAGTCTATTATTATCACCACATGACAAGGTCCAATAGGTGAAACATGATGCAGGGAATGTATTCTCATCACCACCTGAAAATGCTTATCAGGGTGCCATATAATGGAGAGGTACTATAATCACTACCTGAAAGTGCATGACTAGGTGACACATAATGTGGGGTATTATCATCACCACATGAAGATGGCCAATGAGTGACACATAATGGGGTTATCTTATCATCACCACCTAATCATCATGGCCTGAAAGTGCTTGTCAGGGTGACAAATAATGGGAGTGTATTATCATCACCACCTGAAAGTGCATGTCAGGGTGACACATAATAGGTGAGTATTATCATCACAGCATGATGAAGTCCAATGCTTGTCACATAATAAGAAAGTATCATCATCACCTCATGATGAGGTCTGATGGGTGAAATATAATGGGGGGCTAGTATTCTCATCACCACCTGAAAATGCATATCAGGGTGCCATATAATGGAGGGGTATTATCATCACTACCTAAAAGTGCATGACTGGGTGACACATAATGATATTATCATCACCACGTCAAGAGGTTTGATGGGAGACACATAATGAGGTTGTGTTATCATCACCACCTGAAAGTGCATGTCAGGGTGACACATAATGAGAGGTATTATCATCACCACATGACAAGGTCTGCTGGGTGACACCTGTTTGTTTGTGTTTGTGTCTTTCGGCTTTTTCCGGTTAGGGGTCGCCACAGCGGAACTCCGGTCAGCTAATGATTGGCAGTAGATTTTTATGTACTGGCTTGCCAGGCCTAATGCACAACCTTCAATGAAGGAACGCCCATTCATGAATGTTGCTACACAGAAAACGCACTAACTGAGAATCAAATGGGCAATGTCTAACTGTGAGGTGACAGCGCTACCGCAGCACCACCACCACAGTCATAACGGGGGATATTATTTCAACGTGAAAGTGCTGGTCAGGGTGACACATAATGGGGGCATATTATCATCAACAACTGAAATTGCATGTCAGCCTGACACATAATGGGGGTACTGTAATCACCACCTGAAAGTGAATGTCAGGGTGACAAATATTGGGGGTATTATCATCACCATCTGAAAGTGCATGTCAGTGTGACAGTGGCGTATTATCATCACAATATGATGAGATCTGATGGGAGACATGTAATAGAAGGGTATTTTCATCATCACATGATGAGGTCCATTGGGTGAAACATAATGGGTATTGTCATCACCACCTGAAAGTGCATGTCAGGGTGACATATAAAAGAGGGATATTAGGATCACCACCTGAAAGTGCATGTCATGGTGACACATTATGGGACACTAGTATCATCACCACATCATGATGTCCAATGGATAACTCATAATGGGGATATTGCCATCAACACCTGAAAGGGCATGTCTGGGTGACACATAATGGGGGAAGTATTATCATCACCACCACCTCAAACTGCATCTCAGGGAGACAAAATGGGGGGTATTATAATTCCAACATAATAAGGTCCAATAGGTGGCACATAATGGGATTCTTTTATTTCCAGCTGAAATTGCATGTCAGAATACTCATAACAGGGGGGTATTTTCATCATCACCTGTAATTGAAAGTCTGGGTGCACATAGTGAGGTGGTATTATCATTGCCACATGATGAGGACCAATGGCTGATACATAATTGGATGGTATTATCATCCCCAACTGAAAGTATATGTCAGCATGACACATAATGGGGGATTTATCATCACCCCCCCTAAGGTGCATGTCAATTGAAAGTCTGGGTGTACATAGTGAGGTGGTATTATCATTGCCACATGATGAGGACCAATGGCTGTTACATAATTGGATGGTATTATCATCCCTACCTGAACGTATAGGTCAGCATGACACATAATGGGGGATTTATCATCACCCCCCCTAAGGTGCATGTCAGGGTGACACATAATGGGGGGTGTTATCATCAGTACATGATGAGGTCTGTTGGGTGACACATAAGGGGGCAGTATTGTCATCATCTGCTGGTAGTGGATGACAGGGTGACACCACAGGCCATTATGATCACCACATGATGAGGTCAGAAGGGTAACACTTAATGGAATGGTATTATTTTATTTTATTTTATTTATTTTACATTTGTTAACCGGGAGAGTCCGACTGGATACATGTCCATTTTCAGTGGAGGCCCGGGGAGAAAAGCTCCAAGTACATAACAGACATATGAACATTGTTAATGCAAAAAAAGGAAGATAGTTGAGTTCTAAATACAATATAAAGATACATCATATCTTGGGGAAAAAAAAAACAACAGCAGCATATAAAAAAAAAACATAGGTCAGTTAGAAAGGCGAGGCGCCTTGTTAAAAAGCGGTTAAGGATAGTGAGGTAAGAGAAGGGTAAATGATAGTGGTTAATCAGGTTTGGAACAGGGACATTGCCAGAGAATATTGAGATGGGGTTTAAGCTTTTTTTTGAATTGTAGGAGTGAGGGTTCTGAGGTGAGCATGGTCGGGCAAGGGGCCGCATAACTATCACCATCTGAAAGTGCATGTCAGATTGACACATAATAGGGTAGTATTATCATCACCACCTAAAAGTGAAAGTCAGGGTGACATATAGTGGGTGGTTATTATCATCACCACAAGATGAGGTCCAATGGGTAACACATAATGGCATGCTATTATCATCACCACCTGAAAATGGTTGTCATGGTGAAACATAATGGGGCAGGATTATAATCACCAAACATGGAGGTCTGATGGGTGACACATAATGTGGTGTTTTATCACCACATGATGAGGTCCGATAGGTCACACATACTTGGGAGTATTATCCTCACCACCTGAAAGTGCATGTTAGTGTGACATATAAAAATGGGGTATTATCATCACCGCATAATGAGGTTCAATGGGTGATAAGTGATGGGGGTATTGTCATTGCTACCTAAAAATGTATGGCAGTGTGACACCTAATGGGGGTTATTATCATCACCACATAATAAGGTCTGATGAGTGACACATAATGGGGAGGTATTATCATTATGATGTGAAAGTGCTCGTAAGGGTGACACATAATGGGGCATATTATCATCACCATCTGAAAGTGCATGTCAGCCTGACACATAATGGGGTATTATAATCACCATTTGAAAGTGAATATCAGGGTGACAGTTAATGGTGGTATTATCTTTACCATCTGAATGTGTATGTCACCATGACATATAATGGGGGTATTATCATCACACCATGATGAGATCCAATGGGAGACATGTAATAAAAGGGTATTTTCAACACCACATGAGGAGGTGCATTGGGTGAAACATAATGGGGGATATTGTCATCACCACCTGAAAGTGAATGTCAGAGTTACATATAAAAGAAGGGTATTAGGATCACCACTTGAAAGTGCATGTCAGGGTGACACATAGTGGGAGGTACTAAAATCACCACATCATGATTGCCGATGGATTATACATAATGGGGTATTATCATCACTTTATGAGGTCAAATAAGTGACAGAGGTGGGGTATTATCATCACCACCTGAAAGTGCATGTCAGAGTGACATGTTATGGGACACTAGTATCATCACCACATGATGATGTTCAATGGATACCTCATAATGGGGGGTATTACCATCAACACCTGAAAGGGCATGTCTGGGTGACACATAATGGGGGAAGTATTATCATCACCACATGAAGAGTTGTGATGAGTGACACACAATAGGGGTGTATTATCATCCCCACATGATGAGGTTCAATGGGTGACACATAATGGGGGCAGTATTATCATCACCACCTCAAACTGCATCACAGAGAGACAAAATGGATGCAGGGTATTATCATTCTCACATGATAAGGTCCAGTGGGTGACACATAATAGGATGCTATTACATCCAGCTGAAACAGTGTGTCAGGATGCTCATACTAGGGGTGTATTATCATCACCACCTGCAATTGAAAGTCTGGGTGCACATACTGAGGTGGTATTATCATCACCACATTATTTGGACCAATGGGTGACACATAATTGGATGGTATTATCATCCCCACCTTAAAGTACATGTCAGCGTGACACATAATGGGGGCTATTATCATCACCCCCTGAAGGTGCATGTCAGGGTGACACATAAAGGGGGGTATTATCATCCCTACATGATGAGGTCCACTGGGTGACACATAATGGGGGCAGTATTGTCATCATCTGCTGATAGCGGATGTCAGGGTGACACAACTGGGGCATTATGATCACCACATGATGAGGTCAGAAGGGTGACACAATGGGATGGTATTATCATCACCACATGATAAGGTCTGATCGGTGACACATAATGGGGGTGTTATCTTCACCACATGATGTGGTCCGACTGGTGACAAATAATGGGGGGTATAATCATCACCACCTGAAAGTGACAGGCATGGTGACACATAATGCATGGTATTATCATCACCACATGAAGATGTCTGATGGGTGACACATAATGGGGGTATTATCATCACCACCTGAAAGTGCATGTTAGCATGACCATCATGGGGGTATTATCATCAACACCTGAAAGCGCATATCAGCATCACACATCATAGGTGAGTATTATCATCAAACCTTGATGAGATCCGATGGGTGTCATATAATAAGACGGTATTATGATCACCATATAATGAGGTTCGATGGGTGAAACATAATGTGGGGGTGGTATTCTCATCACTACATGAAAATGCATATCAGGGTGCCATATAATGGAAGGATATTATCTTCACCACCTGAAAGTGCATCACTGGGTGGCACATAATGGTGGTATTATCATCCCCACACAATGTGGTCTAATGGGTGACACATAATAGGGGGTATTATCATAACAACCTGAAAATGCTTGTCAGGGTGACACTTAATGGGGGAATATTATCATCACCACCTGAAACTGCATGTCAGCCTGACACATAATTGGAGTATTATAATCGCCACTTGAAAGTTCATGTCAGAGTGACACATAATGGGGGTATTAACATCACTGCATGATGAGGTCTGATGTGAGATACATAATAAAAGGGTATTAGCATCACTACATGATGAGATCCATTGGATGAAACATAATGGGGGAGTACTGTCATCATCACCTGAAAGTGCATGTCAGGGTGACATATAATAGGGGGTATTACCATCACCACATCATGAGGTCAGATGGATGACAATTAATTGGAGAGTATTATCATCACCACATGATGAGTTCTGATGGGTGAATCATAAGGGGGTATTACCACCACCACCTGAACGTTTATGTCAGGGTAAAACATAATGCGGGTAGTATCACCACTCCCTGAAATTGCATATCACTACATAATGAGGTCCGTTGGGTGAAACATAATGGGGGTGGTATTGTCATCACCTTCTGATAGTAGATGTCAGGGTGACACAAAAGTGGGTATTATGATCACCACAAGTTGAGGTCAGATGGGTCACACATAATGGGATAATATTATCATCACCACCTGAAAGTGCTTGTGCAGGGTGAGACATAATGGGGGTGTTATCACCACCTGAAAGTGTATCTCAGGGTGACACATAATGGGGCAGGATTATCATCACCAAATATGGAGGTCTGATGGGTGACACATAATGTGGGTGTATTATCACCACATGATGAGGTCCAATAGATCACACATACTGCAGAGTATTAACATCACCATCTGAAAGTGCATGTCAGGATGACACATAACAGGGTTATTGTCTTCACCGCATGATGAGGTCTGATGGGTGACACATAGTGGGAGGTATTAACATCACCCCCTGAAAGTGCATTTCAGGCAGACACATAATGGAGGGGTTATTATCATCATTATATGATGATGTCCATTGAGTGGCACATAACAGGGGTGGTGTTGTCATCACCTGCTTGATAGTGGATGTCAGGGTGACATAACAGGGGGGTATTATGACCACCACATGTTGAGGTCAGACAGGTCACACATAATGGGATGGTATTATCATCACCACCTGAAAGTGATTGTGCAGGGTGAGACATAATGAGGTATTATTATCACCACCTTACAGTGCATCTCAGGGTGGCACATAATGTGGGGTATTATCACTATCAAATGAGAAGGTCTGATGGCTGACACATAATGAAGGTTTATTATCTCTCCATGATGTCTGATAGGTCACATACAATTGGGGGTATTATCATCACTGCATGATGAGGCCTAAAGGGTGACACACAATTGGGAGTTATTATCATCACAACCTGAAAGTGCATCTTGGGGTGACAACATCAGGGGGCTATTATTATCACCACCAGAAAGTGTTTGTCAGGGTGACACATGATAGGTGGGTATTATCATCACAGCATGATGAGTTCTGATGGGAGTCACATAATAAGAAGGCATTATCATTACTACATGATGAGATCTGATGGGTGAAACATAATGAGGGGTGGTATTATCATGAACACCTGAAAGTGCATGTCAGGAAGACACATAATGGAGGGGTATTACCATCACCATCTGAAAATGCATGTCATGATGAGACTTAATACCAATAATAATAATACCATAAGAAAAAATGAGGAGGTCTGATGGTTGACACATAATGAAGGTGTATTATCTCCACGTGATGTCTGATAGGTCACATACAATTGGGGGTATTATCATCACTACATCATGAGGTCCGATGGATGACACATAATGGGGAGGAGGGTATTATCATCACCACTTGATGAGGTCCAGTAAGTGGCACATAATGGTGGGGTATTATCATCACCACCTGAAAGTGCATTTCAGGGTGACACGCATACCTCTCAACCTCTTACAGCAAGAAATCTGGACAAAGCCAAAATAAAAGTGTGAGAAAGACTCAAAAATAGGGACAATTTTTAAGTGTCACTTTTACAAACTTAGAAAGTTGACAGAATAACAGGTTTTGTGTTAGCATGAATTTTCTGAATGTTAGGAATTCTGAGGAAAAAATGTGGATATTCTGCAAAAATCTGTATAGTTGAGAGGTATGGTGACATGTAATGGAAGAGTTTTATCATCCCCACATGATGAAGTCCAATGTTGGTCATAAAGGGGGGTATTATCACCACCTTCTCAAGGTTCATGTCAGGCAAAACATAATGCGGGGTATTATCATCACTCCCTGAAAGTGCATGTCAGGGTGACATATATTGTGGGGTGTTATCATCACTACAAGATGAGGTCCATTGGGTGACACATAATAGAGGGGTGTTATCATCACCACCCGAAAGTGCATGTCTGGGTGATACATAATAGAGTGGTATTATCATAACCACTTGAAAATGAAAGTGAGGGTAACACATAATTGGAGGTATTATCATCACCACAAGATGAGATTCAATGGGCGACACATAATGGCATGCTATTATCATCACCACCTGAAAATGGTTGTCATGGTGAAACATAATGGGGCAGGATTATAATCACCAAACATGGAGGTCTGATGGGTGACACATAATGTGGTGTTTTATCACCACATGATGAGGTCCGATAGGTCACACATACTTGGGAGTATTATCCTCACCACCTGAAAGTGCATGTTAGTGTGACATATAAAAATGGGGTATTATCATCACCGCATAATGAGGTTCAATGGGTGATAAGTGATGGGGGTATTGTCATTACTACCTAAAAATGCATGTCAGTGTGACACCTAATGGGGGTTATTATCATCACCACATAATAAGGTCTGATGAGTGACACATAATGGGGAGGTATTATCATTATGATGTGAAAGTGCTCGTAAGGGTGACACATAATGGGGCATATTATCATCACCATCTGAAAGTGCATGTCAGCCTGACACATAATGGGGTATTATAATCACCATTTGAAAGTGAATATCAGGGTGACAGTTAATGGTGGTATTATCTTTACCATCTGAATGTGTATGTCACCATGACATATAATGGGGGTATTATCATCACAGCATGATGAGATCCAATGGGAGACATGTAATAAAAGGGTATTTTCAACACCACATGAGGAGGTGCATTGGGTGAAACATAATGGGGGATATTGTCATCACCACCTGAAAGTGAATGTCAGTTACATATAAAAGAAGGGTATTAGGATCACCACTTGAAAGTGCATGTCAGGGTGACACATAATGGGAGGTACTAAAATCACCACATCATGATTGCCGATGGATTATACATAATGGGGTATTATCATCACTTTATGAGGTCAAATAAGTGACAGAGGTGGGGTATTATCATCACCACCTGAAAGTGCATGTCAGAGTGACATGTTATGGGACACTAGTATCATCACCACATGATGATGTTCAATGGATACCTCATAATGGGGGGTATTACCATCAACACCTGAAAGGGCATGTCTGGGTGACACATAATGGGGGAAGTATTATCGTCACCACATGAAGAGTTGTGATGAGTGACACACAATAGGGGTGTATTATCATCCCCACATGATGAGGTTCAATGGGTGACACATAATGGGGGCAGTATTATCATCACCACCTCAAACTGCATCACAGAGAGACAAAATGGATGCAGGGTATTATCATTCTCACATGATAAGGTCCAGTGGGTGACACATAATAGGATGCTATTACATCCAGCTGAAACAGTGTGTCAGGATGCTCATACTAGGGGTGTATTATCATCACTACCTGCAATTGAAAGTCTGGGTACACATACTGAGGTGGTATTATCATCACCACATGATTTGGACCAATGGGTGACACATAATTGGATGGTATTATCATCCCCACCTTAAAGTACATGTCAGCGTGACACATAATGGGGGCTATTATCATCACCCCCTGAAGGTGCATGTCAGGGTGACACATAAAGGGGGGTATTATCATCCCTACATGATGAGGTCCACTGGGTGACACATAATGGGGGCAGTATTGTCATCATCTGCTGATAGTGGATGTCAGGGTGACACAACTGGGGCATTATGATCACCACATGATGAGGTCAGAAGGGTGACACAATGGGATGGTATTATCATCACCACATGATAAGGTCTGATCGGTGACACATAATGGGGGTGTTATCTTCACCACATGATGTGGTCCAACTGGTGACAAATAATGGGGGGTATAATCATCACCACCTGAAAGAGTATGTCAGGTTGACACATAATAGGGTTGTGTTATCATCACCACCTGAAAGTGACAGGCATGGTGACACATAATGCATGGTATTATCATCACCACATGAAGATGTCTGATGGGTGACACATAATGGGGGTATTATCATCACCACCTGAAAGTGCATGTTAGCATGACCATCATGGGGGTATTGTCATCAACACCTGAAAGCGCATATCAGCATCACACATCATAGGTGAGTATTATCATCAAACCTTGATGAGATCCGATGGGTGTCATATAATAAGACGGTATTATGATCACCATATAATGAGGTTCGATGGGTGAAACATAATGTGGGGGTGGTATTCTCATCACTACATGAAAATGCATATCAGGGTGCCATATAATGGAAGGATATTATCTTCACCACCTGAAAGTGCATCACTGGGTGGCACATAATGGTGGTATTATCATCACCACACAATGTGGTCTAATGGGTGACACATAATAGGGGGTATTATCATAACAACCTGAAAATGCTTGTCAGGGTGACACTTAATGGGGGAATATTATCATCACCACCTGAAACTGCATGTCAGCCTGACACATAATTGGAGTATTATAATCGCCACTTGAAAGTTCATGTCAGAGTGACACATAATGGGGGTATTAACATCACTGCATGATGAGGTCTGATGTGAGATACATAATAAAAGGGTATTATCATCACTACATGATGAGATCCATTGGATGAAACATAATGGGGGAGTACTGTCATCATCACCTGAAAGTGCATGTCAGGGTGACATATAATAGGGGGTATTACCATCACCACATCATGAGGTCAGATGGATGACAATTAATTGGAGAGTATTATCATCACCACATGATGAGTTCTGATGGGTGAATCATAAGGGGGTATTACCACCACCACCTGAACGTTTATGTCAGGGTGAAACATAATGCGGGTAGTATCACCACTCCCTGAAATTGCATATCACTACATAATGAGGTCCGTTGGGTGAAACATAATGGGGGTGGTATTGTCATCACCTTCTGATAGTAGATGTCAGGGTGACACAATAGTGGGTATTATGATCACCACAAGTTGAGGTCAGATGGGTCACACATAATGGGATAATATTATCATCACCACCTGAAAGTGCTTGTGCAGGGTGAGACATAATGGGGGTGTTATCACCACCTGAAAGTGTATCTCAGGGTGACACATAATGGGGCAGGATTATCATCACCAAATATGGAGGTCTGATGGGTGACACATAATGTGGGTGTATTATCACCACATGATGAGGTCCAATAGATCACACATACTGCAGGGTATTAACATCACCATCTGAAAGTGCATGTCAGGATGACACATAACAGGGTTATTGTCTTCACCGCATGATGAGGTCTGATGGGTGACACATAGTGGGAGGTATTAACATCACCCCCTGAAAGTGCATTTCAGGCAGACACATAATGGAGGGGTTATTATCATCATTATATGATGATGTCCATTGAGTGGCACATAACAGGGGTGGTGTTGTCATCACCTGCTTGATAGTGGATGTCAGGGTGACATAACAGGGGGGTATTATGACCACCACATGTTGAGGTCAGACAGGTCACACATAATGGGATGGTATTATCATCACCACCTGAAAGTGATTGTGCAGGGTGAGACATAATGGGGTATTATTATCACCACCTTAAAGTGCATCTCAGGGTGGCACATAATGTGGGGTATTATCACTATCAAATGAGAAGGTCTGATGGCTGACACATAATGAAGGTTTATTATCTCTCCATGATGTCTGATAGGTCACATACAATTGGGGGTATTATCATCACTGCATGATGAGGCCTAAAGGGTGACACACAATTGGGAGTTATTATCATCACAACCTGAAAGTGCATCTTGGGGTGACAACATCAGGGGGCTATTATTATCACCACCAGAAAGTGTTTGTCAGGGTGACACATGATAGGTGGGTATTATCATCACAGCATGATGAGTTCTGATGGGAGTCACATAATAAGAAGGCATTATCATTACTACATGATGAGATCTGATGGGTGAAACATAATGAGGGGTGGTATTATCATGAACACCTGAAAGTGCATGTCAGGAAGACACATAATGGAGGGGTATTACCATCACCACCTGAAAATGCATGTCATGATGAGACTTAATACCAATAATAATAATAATAATAATACCATAAGAAAAAATGAGGAGGTCTGATGGTTGACACATAATGAAGGTGTATTATCTCCACATGATGTCTGATAGGTCACATACAATTGGGGGTATTATCATCACTACATCATGAGGTCCGATGGATGACACATAATGGGGAGGAGGGTATTATCATCACCACTTGATGAGGTCCAGTAAGTGGCACATAATGGTGGGGTATTATCATCACCACCTGAAAGTGCATTTCAGGGTGACACGCATACCTCTCAACCTCTTACAGCAAGAAATCTGGACAAAGCCAAAATAAAATTGTGAGAAAGACTCAAAAATAGGGACAATTTTTAAGTGTCACTTTTACAAACTTAGAAAGTTGACAGAATAACAGGTTTTGTGTTAGCATGAATTTTCTGAATGTTAGGAATTCTGAGGAAAAAATGTGGATATTCTGCAAAAATCTGTATATTTGAGAGGTATGGTGACATTTAATGGAAGAGTTTTATCATCCCCACATGATGAAGTCCAATGTTGGTCATAAAGGGGGGTATTATCACCACCTGCTCAAGGTTCATGTCAGGCAAAACATAATGCGGGGTATTATCATCACTCCCTGAAAGTGCATGTCAGGATGACACATATTGTGGGGTGTTATCATCACTACAAGATGAGGTCCATTGGGTGACACATAATAGAGGGGTGTTATCATCACCACCCGAAAGTGCATGTCTGAGTGATACATAATAGAGTGGTATTATCATAACCACTTGAAAATGAAAATGAGGGTAACATATAATTGGAGGTATTATCATCACCACAAGATGAGATTCAATGGGCGACACATAATGGGATGCTATTATCATTACTACATGAAAGTGCATGTCATGGTGTCCTATAATTGGGGTATTATCATCACCACCTGAAAGTGCATCTCAGGGTGACACTTAATGAGGGGTATTATCATCACCAAATGAGGAGGTCTCATAGGTGACACATAATGTGGGTGTATTATCACTACATGATGAGGTATGAAAAGTCACACATAATGAAGGGGTATTATCTGATGATAACTTCTGATAGTTGACACATAAAGGGGGTATTGTCATTACCACCTTAAAGTGAATGCCTGGGTGACATACAATTGGAGGGTATCCCCATGACCATATGATGAGGTTCAATGGGTGTTACAAAATGAGAGGTATTATTATCACTGCCTGAAACTGCATGGCAATATGACACCTAGCGAGCTGTATTATCATCACCATCTGAAAGTACATGTCAGGGTGACACATAATGGGGAGGTATTATCATCACCACAAGATGAGGTCCATTTGTGACACATAATAGGGGGATATTATTAACACCACATGATGAAGTTCAATGGGTGACACATAATAGGGCAGTAATATCATCATCACCTGAAAATGCATGTCAGGGTGACACATTTGGGGGATTATTACCATCAGAGCATCATCATGTCCTGTGACTGACACATTATGGGGGTAGTATTATCATCACCACATAAAAGAGAATGTTAGATTAACACATAATAGGGGTTATTATCATCACCACTTGGAAAGGCTTGTCAGGGTGGCACATAGTGGGGGTTATTATCAACACCACATCGAAGAGTGACACATAAGGGGGGTATTATCATAACTACCTGAAAGTTCATGTCAGGATGACACATAATAAGGGGGCATCATCACCACATGATGTGGCATGATGGTTGACACATAATGGGAGTATTATCATCACCATCAGAAAGTCCATGTCAGGGTGACACATAATGTGGGGTATTAAAATCACCACATGATGAGGTCCAATTGGTGACACACAATGGGTTGGGGTATTTTCATCATGACATGAATATGGTTGATGGGTGACACATATCAGGGGGGTACTACTATCACCACATGATGAGGTCTGGTGGATGTCACATAATGGGGGTATTATCATCACCACATGATGAGTGACACATAATGGGGAATTGTCATTTCCACCTGAAAATGTATGTGAGAGTGACACAAAATCAGCAGTATTATCATCACCACCTGAAATTCATGTCAGTGTGACACCAAATGTTTTTTTTTATCACCACCTGAAAGTGCATGTCATCACCACAAGATGAGGTCCATTTGTGACACATAATAGGGGGATATTATTAACACCACATGATGAAGTTCAATGGATGACACATAATAGGGCAGTAATATCATCATCACCTGAAAATGCATGTCAGGGTGACACATTTGGGGGGTATTATCATCATCACATGATGAGGTCCAATGGGTGACACATAATGGGGGTTTTAGAATCACCACATGATGAGGTCCAAAAAGTGACACATAATGGGGGATTATTACCATCAGAGCATCATCAGGTCCTGTGACTGACACATTATGGGGGTGGTATTATCATCACCACATGAAAGAGAATGTTAGATTAACACATAATAGGGGGTATTATCATAACCAGTTGGAAAGGCTTGTCAGGGTGACACATAGTGGGAGTTATTATCATCACCACATCGAAGAGTGACACATAAGGGGGGTATTATCATAGCCACCTGAAAGTTCATGTCAGGATGACACATAATAAGGGGGCATCATCACCACATGATGTGGTATGATGGTTGACACATAATGGGAGTGTTATCATCACCACCTGAAAGTCCATGTCAGGGTGACACATAATGGGGGGTATTAACATCACCCCATGATGAGGTCCAATCGGTGACACACAATGGGTTGGGGGTATTTTCATCACGACATGATGATGGTTGATGGGTGACACATATTGTGGGGTACTACTATCAAAACATGATGAGATCTGGTGGATGTCACATAATGGGGGCATTATCATCACCACATGATGAGTGACACATAATGGGGTATTGTCATCTCCACCTGAAAGTGTATGTGAGAGTGACACAAAATCAGCGGTATTATCATCACCACCTGAAATTTATGCCAGTGTGACACCAAATGGGGGGGGGGTAATGTCACCACCTGAAAGTGCATGTCAGGGTGACACATAATTGGGAGTATTATCATCACCACATGATGAGGTATAGATTGGGTGACACATAATTAGGGGGTATCTCACCACCTGAAAGTACCTGTCAGGGTGACACAAAATGGGGGGTATTATCATCACCATCAGAATGTTCTTGTCAGAGTGACACATAATGGGGGGTATTATCATTACCATATGAGCAGGTCTTATGGGTGACACATAATGGGAGGGATATTACCATTAACACATGATAAGGTTTGATGGGTAACACATTATGGTGGAGTATTATCATCACAACTTGAAAGTGCATGTCATGGTGACACATAATGAGGGGGGATTATCTTCACCACCTGACAGTGCATGTCAGGAAGACAAATAATGGTGGGTATTATCATCCCCATATAATGAGGTCAGATTGCTGACACATAATGGGGGGTATTATCATCACCACCTGAAGGTGCATGTGAGGGTGACATATAATGGGGGTAATATCATCACCACATGATGAGGTCCAATGGGTGACACATAATGGGGGATAATACCATTACTACCTGAAAGTGAATGTCAGGATGACACATAATGAAGGGTGTTATTATCACCAGCAGAAAGTGCATGTCAGGCAATCATATAATGGGGAGTATTAATGTCACCAGCTTGAAGTGCATGTCAGGCTGACACAAGGCACATATTAAAACCTATTTCCACACTTTATATTTTAGCAATTTTTAAACATTTTAACTTTACTATAAAACTTTGATTAAAAAAAAGAATTTAGTCACACTGTTTTTTCATAGGTTTTAAATATAAGTTATATGCTCCAAGTTGTATTTTTATGATGTATAAAAATAATTTGACTCTGTATTGTATATCTTTTTAACTTCTATTGTTTAATTGATTGTGACTGATGATTTGTCATTTTGTAACTTATTTTAATATTTAATAGAGATTATAACTTGTAAGCAACAGTTCTGAAGATGTCCCAAGGTTTGGGATGAAAGCACTAAACCATATTTATCTTTTTGTTTTTTGATATAAGTGATTTTTAAACTAAGACTGGAGTTTGGCATTATTTATGAAGTTTCTAAAATACTGCTAAGTGTTGGTAAAACCTGCAACTTTCTTACTAGTCTGCACAGTTTCTGAACTCACGGGTTAGCATAGCTAAACTTACCAAGTTACTCAAGAATGTTCTACATATGCGTTTGAGACTATCACTACTATTTAAGCCACTCAAGTGTTACTAAGTGAGCCTCATTGCATTATTTGGTGTTTTGTCTGGCTGCATGGTCACATGCTGGTTCCCTGTTCTTTTAGTCTGCTTTTTCCAGCGTGGCAGTGCATTTGCGGAGTGCTTATAATTTATTCACTACTTGAATTCTATTCACCCATGGGCATTATAGTTGGAAAATATTCTGTACCCACTGAGGATACAGCTGCTCCAATTACATAGAAAGAATCTAGATTCAACATGTCTTTGGAGGATGACTTAACTCAACTCATTGGACTTTTAACCAACAAGTCACACAATTTCATTCAGACTTAGAAAAGCTTGCCTGTTCAATTTCTAGTGCAAAAAACAGCTGTTTGGCTATGCCCCCACCTGATGATGTCATCAGAAGGGACAGAGGATTCATTAGGACCTCAGGAGAAGCCAGGAGAGAGCAGGAAGGGATTCTACATGGAGGACATTTTTTTACAATTTCACAAGACATTTTTATGGACAAAATTGACTTTTTCCAACAACAGTTTAACAAAGAACTTGTTTTGGATTACAATGACCAAATACAACCACACAGGAGATTTAAAACTATTGTGAATGATTTTGAAAACAAAATGGAAAAGGTGCGTAGTTTACAAATAGGCAATTTATATTTAATGGAATGTTTGAGTTAAAAGTTGTCCTTAAAGGGCTTAGAATGTATACATTTCCAAATGGCTTATGGTTGAAAAACGGAGAAGTAAATGAATTAACTGAAATGTTTTATAGACATGGACTGGAATTAATTCAAGTGATAGTTAAGTTTAACAATACTAGAATTAATCAATTGTTTGATAAATTAAACAATTTTAACTTTAATATTACAAAAAACATTTGTTTTTTGAGCATAATAGTGACAAATACAGCAGTATTTTTTCTAAGATAGAACACAATGCTAGGCAGAATTTAAATAGGAAGCATAAGAAATTGGACAGAGACAAGGTAGAATACCTTCAAGGGAAGGCATACCCGACTCCCAGAGCTAACTCTAACAGTTATTCTTCTGCAACTACACATGGTTTAGATAGGCATAGCTTTGCTAACAACACTAATGTCCTTTCTGACAACACTGCACCCGAACAAAACAACTTCACTGACTCTAATTGTGAAACATGTGACAACAATTTCCCCCCACTGAGAAGATTTGAAAAGATAGAAAACAAGCATAGACAGGAATATTTTTTAGAATGACCCCAGAGTCCAAAGGGGTGAGAAACAGAGGAAGGGGAGAAATTGGAAAAGGAACAATTAAACAGAGTTGAACCACCTAGTAATAGTGTAACTTCACATACAGTGAAGGAATTTCTGTTACACACTGTGGTAAGGTATTCACCTACCAGGGTTTTAATATTTACAACTACACAGATCTTAGCTTTGACAAAACATTTTTCACTTTTCAAAAACTGTTTTAAATTTGTGCCATCCTTTAAGACTGATTTAGCTGACACACTAGTAGACTTGAAACTCTACACAAGGAAGCTCAGTTTCCAAGTTATGTTTAAGAACCAAAAGACTGGTCCTGGCAATTCTTTAAATCCACCAGAAGTGGGACATAAGAGGAAAAGTACATTCAATCCACCCATCCGCAATATTTGCAACACTGAAATAAATAGACTAGTTACAAACCATAAGAATAGGTGCTATAATCTAACTAAGGAAGAAAGACTGCTTATGAACATGCTCAGAGATGACAAGTCTCTAAGATTTATGAAGCCAAAAACAAGGGTGGTGGCTTGTTTATAGTGGATAGGATGTCTTACATTAGCAACATATGTAATTTAGTATATGGAAATGATAGATACAAAATGACATCTAGAAATGAAATAAATATTGCCTACAAGAAAATTAAATACTTGGTAGAGAATTCTTTGATGCATGAGGCCATTAATGAAGAAATCTGAGTTTTTCATTAACAAACATCCAACTATTCCAATGGCCTTTGGAATACCCAAAATACACAGGTGTGATGGACCCCCCGCCCATATCAACTTATAGTGGCTGCGCACATTTCTATCACATACCCATTAGGGGTATTTGTCAATCACATTTTAAAAACTTCATACACTTTGTTAAACATATTCTAAGAGACTCATGGGATTTCCTTACTAAAGTTAAACATGAGCATTTTCAACAAAATATTAGTTTTTCTACGATAGCTCTGATTGATCTTTTCACCTCAAAACCCTACAAGAAAGGTCTTAAATATTTTCATTCAGCTATTCTGGAACAAACCAATGTGGAATATACGGTGATAAACTTTATTATGAAAGTTATGAATACCATACTTCGCAATAATTTTATTACTTTAGAGGGAGGAATTTTTCAGACAGCTAAGAGGAGTAACAATGGGGGCAAATTGTGTCCCCATGTACTCTAACTTTATTTTATATATATATATATATATATATATATATAAATATATATATATATATATAAAAGCGCTAAACCATATTTATCTTTCTGTTTTACTGGAGTTCAGGCATTATTTATGAAATTTCTGCCAAGTGTTGGTAAACCTGCAATTTTCTTACTAGTCGGCACAGTTTTTGATGTCACCAGGTAGAACTGCTAAACTGACCTAGTTACTTAACAACATTCTACAAGTGCATTTCAGACTACTATTTAAGCCACCTAAGTGTTACTACATGAGCCTCGTTATTTCACATTTTTTTCTGGCTGTAGTGCCACACACTGGCTCCCTTTTCTTACAGTAGAAAGGTCATCACTACATGATGAGGTCTGATGGGTGACACAAAAATGCGGGGGGGGGGGGGTCATCAATACATGATAGTTTGTTAGGTGACATAATGAGATGATGATATCCTGACCTCCTGAAAGTGCATGTCAGGGTGAAAGATAACAGAGGGGTATTATCACCACCACCTGAAATTCCATGCCAGGATGACACATAATGAGGGGAATTATTACCACCTCAAAGTGCATGTCAGGGTGATATATAATGGAGGGTATTATCATAACCACATGATGGGTGACAGATATTGCTGGAGGTATTATCATCACAGGGTGACACATAATGGGGGGGCTATTATCACCACATGATGAGGTCCAATGGGTAACACAAAATGTGGTGGTATTCTCATCACCACATGATGAGGTCCAATGATTTAGTACCCAGTTCCCCATGAACAAGTGGTGCACTGCTGGAGACGGGTGCCCCCTTCTGTCTGCACTCTGACCCAGTGAAGAACAGTGCTCATCGTTGACCTTGTGGCCTGCTTTCCCTAGCCAACCAGAGATCTGTTCCACTGAGGTACCATTATGTTTTGACAGGATTCTGACTTGGAGGTATTCAGTCATAATCCCACAGATGGTAGCTTTGCACCATTGGCTCCTCAGCCAAGCACATACACCAAATGTCTGAACCTGCAGTTCCTCTCATACTGAGCAGCATTACTATTGCAACAACACATCATCAGTAGGGTAAAATTAACCTGTCTCATGACAGTTTAGTCCCAGGTCACGTTCCCTATTAGTGGGTGAACAATCCAACATTTGGTGAATTCTGCTTCACAGTGATCAAATGATCAAAAAGTGATGTCACTATGAAAGCTTGGCTATCACAAGCTAGTTATCCCTGTGGTAACTTTTCTGACACCTCTTGCTTAAAATGCCCAGAAGCCTATGTGGTTTGTAACCACAGTAAAGTGGAAGGGGATCGGACTGCCATGTCCGTAGTCACGTATGTGAAGTGGATGGCTACTGATAGGTTCTCACTCTATTCCCACACTTTGCATGCTGGGAAAAAGAGCGGGAAACAGTCAGCAGTAAGTGTTTATTAGTTCGCATTTGTTTTATTCTGTCAATACCTCAGCCGGTAGAATGATCTGTGTCATTTGATAAACTTTGAGAAGGTGTTGTGCTTTACTTTCATCGCTCAATAACAGTTATCATCCACAGAAGAAAAGAAAATACCGGACTGAAGTGCACTGACCACTTAATAGCCTAAAAGGTTATGCATTTATGTATTTATTTAAATTTGTTATCCAGGTTGAATTTGATCCATGTGGACATTTTTTGTGGTTTCCCTGATGTTACAAACAGAAAGCAAATAAACGTGACATGCATCATATCAAAATATTTAAAAGGTTGTTGGTTTTGTAACAAAAGAAGTTAATTTTTGCTGTGTAGTTCTATAGGTATGGATACCTCTGTATGTTGCAAAATGGTCTGTTTATAAAAGTATGTGTTTTTTGTTCACATTCTCTCCGATCTGGGATTCTAATAGAGAAGAACAATGGTGGCCCGGTCAGACTTCAAAGACAAATGAAATCTCTTTTGGTGTATGTAGGGGGTCTCATTTGTGAACATTTATTTCTGCAGTTAAACAGTGCGCACACACACACAC
The DNA here is from genome assembly GCF_019279795.1 of Protopterus annectens. Classification (NCBI taxonomy): domain Eukaryota; kingdom Metazoa; phylum Chordata; order Ceratodontiformes; family Protopteridae; genus Protopterus; species Protopterus annectens. The sequence goes on along the minus strand of NC_056743.1, from coordinate 237,416,404 downwards.
ACACACACACACACACACACACACACACACACACACACACACACACACACACACACACACCATTCCTCTCAACCTCGTAGAGCAAGACATCTGGACAAATCTATAAATAAAAGTGGGACAAAGGCCAAAAAATATTGAACTTTCTTAAATATTGCTCTTACAAACTTTAGAAAGTTGATAGAATAACAGGTTTTGCATTAGTATGATTTTTTAAAGGACATGAAGTCTGAAACTCAAATATCTGTCATTATTTTTGAACTTCAATCTTTCATGATTTACCACTAATTTCCCAGAAAAACAGAATTTTATGAAATACTGACCCAAATTATGAGGCCAAAATCGGGACATTCTGCAAAAATCTGTACATTTAAGAGGTATGACACACACGTGTGTGTATATGTGTGTGTGTGTATATGTATATATATATATATATATATATATATATATATATATATATATATATATATATATATATATATACACACATATACATACACACACACAAACGTGCACTGTCAGTAAATTTTATTGCTAACTGAACTTCAGAAGGAACTGAAGCTGCTTTGTTGTTTTAGTATTTTGTGTCTGCTACTATTCATTCTATTTCTTGACTTTGTTCACTTTAACATTTCGATGGAATGAATGCAATATTTCCCTTAAAATCAAAAATCATTCCTACATGACATTTTAATACAAAACTATGCATGTGCCTGAACATGCATACGAAAAATTATACAACAATGCCGTGCTACAGTAGTGTAGTATTATGATTATCAGTTTGAATATATCCACACTCACAGCTAACTACCATCACCTCATCAGTGCTGTCTTTAAAGGTGGAAGATCCATAGTTTGCACCATGTTCCTTTTGACAACCTTCACAATTTACAGGTTTATTTTATCCCCTATCCTACAACAGTAAGACCTGGCACCATATTTCTTAATGCTCCAAACTTTTGAAGCATATCCGTATATTTGCCTTGTTTCTTTCTGTGAAGTATATCTGGCATCATTACCAAACATGTTCTATTTTGGTCCCTAGTTACAATAAACTTTTATATGGTATCTTTATAAGCAGTTGATGTATCAGCTTTTCTTAGTTCAAAAATTGTGGATAAATGCAAAACTTATGAGGGGTATAGACAAAGGCCCAGAATCAGGAACTGATTGTAAGTATTGCTAATATAAACTTATAAATTTGCTGGAATAATACATTTCTCAGGTAGTCAGGTTACTAGTACTAATAATGTAAAAGTGTCACTGATTTTCCATTATTTCTGGATTTTATCCTAATTCTGTGGAGAGCTTTGTTTCAGCCAGGCATAACATAACTATAGGAAGGCGCAGTTTACATTTATGCAGAAAATGTCTGCTGTAAATCCTTCTAGTCATCAGGCACTAAACATCAATTTATTTGCAGCACCGCATTTTAAGGGTAGTTTGTCCAAAATGCAGAATATGCTTTAGAATGGCATGCCACTTATTGGTTTTAGCAAGTTCACTGTAAATAGCTGTAGTTTCATCTATTTAAAGTATTTATCTCCCCAGCATGATTGTGCCGCAGATAATGAGTAAGCATTTTTTCTTGGCATAATTTGTTACACATTTGTTCTGGATGGGGCCAGACACTGTGGTAAGAGAATGAACTTTACATTGCCGGTTTGATCAGGTTATGCAGGGAAAATGATAGGAGTGTCCTGGTTGTCCACCTGTCCTGTAGGAGCATAGGAACAAGCATGACACTTTAGAATGACCTGTGGGTGCCAGTGTACTTGTGTGAAGGCACTGCACCAAATATCTGCATCCTCCTGCAGAACTCTGGAAAATTGCCCCTGTACTTTACACAGTAACAGTCAGCTACCTTCCCATTAAAGCAATTAGCCAAGTGGTATGTGCCCCTTCCCACACATAACACACTTGTGCAAACTAGAAGACTGCTAGACTTTAGGAGGGAGATTAAGCCTTTGTAATGCAAGCACAAGGCCCTAGGGAGCAAGCCTCCTTTACACCAGTAATGAAAAAGTGCATATTTTGTATAATCATTATCATAGTCATCAACAACCTCCTTTTTTCCATTTTCTACATGGGGTTGGGGTATCATGTTAACTGTCACCATCTCTCTCTCTCTATTCAAATTGATAGAGATCTGCACATATAACAAGTGTTTTCTTGTGATTTGCCATCGGTGTACAACAGTTTTAAAAGATATCTAAGGCTTATTTTGGTCCTATATTTATCCCACTGAATCAGTTATGTATGAAACACATGCCCAGTCATGTTTAGTGACAATGGTACCTCTATCCTGTAGCTATGAAACTGGATTCCTTGGCATATGTTTGTGTGGCAGCAAAGTTCTTATGAAGAATCGAAGAGAAACATTAGTTATGAGGGCAAGATATAGACGAATACAGTAAGAGTGCTGATAAAGCAGATGCAACTCCTTCTCCATTAAATACATAACAAAACACAAGCAAACACGCACCTAAATATACTAAAAAGAAAACTTGAACTTAAATAGTCAATGCCTTATTCAAAATATAAAAATAAACAGATGTCATTCATATCGGCTATCTGGCCATTCTCTACTAAATTGAGACTCCTATTTTTTTCAGCAAGATCTGATGCTATCTTTTGTGTAATAAATGTAACATTTTACTTCCTATGGGTAATGATAAAAGACTCACACCAGTCATATTCACATTTTCTAAAGAATAGGAGCAAACATTCAAAAACTCTAAAATAAATTACCTGACTGAGATATGTTTCTGTTTCTCTAAGGAGACATACATTCCTTTAGCCCTTGGCATGACAAACTACATTAGTGCTTCTGCCTCCTATCTGGTCACATGCTGTGTATTATAGCTGCAAAATTAAGAGCTGCGCAATAGCTAGAAATATTGCATTTTCCAAGCAGAATCATATTGTATATTTAAATATGATTTTTGCATTTTAAGTTCAGAACTCATTCTATTTGTTTACTTTTCCATCATAGTCAGCAGTAGTACAAAGTATATAATGCAGCTAGAGGTTAATTATGGGAGTCTAATCATAATTTCAAAACCAGTTAAGCAAAAGTTTGCTTATCAGTCAAACTTTTCTTGGTGGAGGCAATTGTCGCTGATTCTGATGAGCATCTTTGCAGGCAAAAAGGATGCTAAAATCAAACTCCAACTTCAAAGCAGCTTTCTCACATTACGCTTTATACAATCAGTAATTTCTAAGACTACTTAATTTCCACTATTGAGTTTGATATATTGATTCAAGTGTATCCTTTTTTAGATAAACATTGGCAAACAGCACATGTATAAAACCAATATGAGTCAAATGCAAGTTATAAGCATTACATATAGAACAGGTGGCAATACATATCAATACCACATCTGAACAACATAACACTTTCAGCGCAAATGTATTGATAAGAAGATATAAGACAGCTGACTATTCCTAATGAATTAAAATGTAAATATTTTGCAGATGTTTGCAGGTCATGAATCTATGCAGATGACTTGTGTACCATTATAAATGACAATGCCTTACTATGCCAGTACTCTGGGGAGGAGTTATTTATTGAGTAATTACTTTTGTATGGCTAGTGCTTTCTGCAAGAAGGACCTTTAAGCTATTAAGAACTTGTTGGTTTTCAGCTTATTGGAAAGATGTCTAATTTAGCTGTACATTTATTCATATTATGATGCCTTGTTTTATACTTGTGAACTCTTTTAGATTTTTATGTATAGTTGGTGTACAGCATTTTGGAGGATACAACAGTTACACCTTTTTTGGATGTTTGATATTGTACCTGCTTTTTCTTTTGTTGGAAGAGAAGTTTACTGCTGCTCATGCTAAGTCTCTTTAAAATGTGCAACTGTTTTGTTTAGTAAATGGGTTAACTATTGTGGTATATAGTTTAAAAGCAGTGTTAGTAGCACAACCGGTAGTATACGTGCGTCTTAATACAGAAGGCTGTAGGTTCTACTCCCACAGCATATATATTTGTATTTTAAGGTGTTGCAGTCCTGAATGTCTTCCTTTGGATGGAGATGCCTATTAACCATGAACCTGTTTTTTAGTTTGCCATCCATTCCCTATTTCAACGTACCAGCTTACATGTTTTATTGTAACATATGCAATTTATCTTCAAGGGAAGCAGGCACTGAATTTGTAGATGAAAACCATGAAATATAAAGTTGTTTTCTAGCAGCAACCTCTTCATTAGATTCAGCTTTCTTTAATGTGGAATTATTCAGGTGACTTTTTTACTTCTGCAGCAATTGTGCATATTGACTGATATTAGTGGATTGTAATGACAGACGTTTGAGTGGCCTTATAGTTGAAATGTTTTGAACTGGGCAGCTTTGTTAGTGTTTCACATGTTTTGTTTTATTGTTTACTGGAAAAATGTTCAAAACTATAAATTTAAAATGTGGTCTATCAAGTGCTGCTGTATTATACAAGGGATATAATTTAATATATTGTATAATTGAATAAATCAGGAAGGTGAATCAAAGAACTTTTGCATGGTCCTAAATGTGTGCAAGGGGCATATAATTTAAAAACAGCCCAAAGGGAAACTTAACCCACCACTGGCCAAATACATTTTTTTGAATGTGGGTGTCAGTGCTGTTTCAATGAATGAGTTTCAAAGTTCAAAGACAGCGAAATTTTAATGCTAAGTCTGTTTTCACTGTAAGACTGTATTGCTTTGTTTAGCCAATGTCTATCAATGTTTATGCTATAAATTTGAAATAAGTTATAATAAATTAAATCCAGATATCTGTAATCACTGTAGAAGTAAAGCATAGAACAGTACGCACGCAGAGTTTTTAACACTGGTGGCAGTGTGTTTTGGGGACTGTTTATGATTTTCCTTCTTTAACATAATACTCTGGGAGGGTCAACCAGATGCTAGTGATCAATGTCTTTTGGGGGCTGTGGATAACTTTCTTTTTTTAATATAATATCCTGGCAGGAGTCAAAGACATATTAGAATATGCAGTGTGTTCTGGAGAGCCGTTTGTGAATGACCTCTGTTTTTTTTTTTTTGTTTGGTGGGTTGTTTTTTTTTTTTGCTTTTGTTTTTTTTACCTAGTATTTTTTGTAGAGTTAGTAAAGATAAATTAGGATGGCGTATCAATGTTATGTTGTTGAAACAAACTCTATTTTTGCACGAGTAAAGTGTGTATGGGTGAAGTGAAGTAAGATTGCATGCAAGTTCTTGACTATGTGATGTGAAAGAAATACAGTAATGTTACCATGGTCTTTTATTTTCATTATTTTAAACCTTGTAGGTTCAAAGTGGATTCTCCGGGTAGGCAGTTGGGATAGGGCCATGCTTATGTGCAAAAGGAATAACTGCAGTTCTAGATTGCTTTGCAAGACTAATGTGCATTTTAGTGATGTAAGATCAACCATAAGCTCTGAACTGAGTGTTTATGTGAAAAAAAGAATACTTAATGTCAGTATTGTCTTTTTTTGTGTTTTTAACCTTGCAAGATCAAATCAGATACTGTGGGTGGGGTAGGCACTAAGATTTGGGGCTGGGTGTGAATTAAACAAATTGCCCTATTGTTTACTGTTGTAACTATATCTTTGCAAAACTGTAATACTTTTTGCATTTTAAGATAAATGTAAAATTAGCGAGTTAATGTATATTTCTGTAACATACCTTCATCCCTTTCTAGTTGGTTACACCCCTTTCTAGCTGACAACGCCTATTCAGCTGTATCCTGCAGCCCCCCCTTTGATTTGAAGTCACCAGCTGCCACTGGGTATTACCATCAACACATGATGAGGTCCAATGGATGACACACAATGGGGGTTATTATCACCACCTGAAAGTGCATGTCAGGGTAACATAATGGGATGGTATTACCATCACCTCTTGAAAGTGCATGTCAAGATGTCAAATAATGGTGGTATTATTGCCACCTGAAATTGCATGCCAGGGGGATGCATAATGGGGTTATTATTACCACCTGAAAGTACATGTCAGGGTGACATAATGGGAGGCTATTATCATCACCACATGATGAGGTCCAATGGGTGACACATAATGAGGGTGCATTATAATCACCACCTGAAAGTGCATGTCAGGATAACACATAATGAGAGGGTATTACCATCACATCCTGAAAATAACGGGGGGGGGGGGGTATTAGCATCACTATCTGAAATTGCATGCCAGGGTGACACATAATGAGGGGGAATTAAAACCTCAAAGTGCATGTCAGGGTCATATATAATGCATGGTATTATCATAACCACATGATGAGGTCTGATGAGTAACATGTAATAGATTATTACCACATGATGTCCGATGGGTGACACATAATGAGGGTATTATTACCACATGATGAGGTCTGATGGGTGACTCATAATGAGGGAGTATTATTATCACCAACTGAAACTGCATATCAGGATGACACATAATGAGGCGCTATTATCACAACATAATGAGGTCTGATGGGTAACAAAAAATGGGGGTATTATCACCAGATGAGTCCCAATGGATAACACATAATGGGGGGGTATTCTCATCGGAACATGATGAGGTCCAATGACTTAGCACTTGGTTCCTCATAAACATGCAGTGCACTGCTGGAGAGAGGCAGCCCCCTTCCATCTGCACTCTGACCTTGCAGCCAATTATCTCTGGCCAACCAGAGATCCGAGGTGCTGAGGTGGTATTAACTTTAGGCAGGATTCTGAATTAGAGGCATTTGGTCATAATCCCACAGATTGTAGCTTCGCAGCATTAGCTCCTCAGCCAATATATATACCAGATGTCTGAACCTGTGGTTCCTCTCATACTGAGCAGGATTACTCTTGCAACAATGTATCATCAGTAGTAAAATTAACCTGTATAATGACTGACTAGTCCCAGCTCACGTTCCCCATGAGTGGGTGAACAATCCAACACTTACTGAATTCTGCTTCACAATGATAGGAAGAACCAACATTCAAGGATCAAAAATCAATGTCACTATAAATGCTTGGCAGTCACAAGCCAGTTATCCCTGTGATAACTTTTCTGGCACCTCCTGCTTAAAACACAAAAAGCTAGGAGGACTGTGATGCCCTGCTTTCATGGTCTGTATTCATACTGAAAATCAAGATCAAGAAGCTTTTGCCCTTCTGCTCCTCAGGATGTTTCTGTTCTCCCTCCCCTCCCCTCCCCTTAGGACACCTGCATTACTCTTGTACCACCCCAGTCAAACTCCCCACCTGACACTATCCCAAGAGCGGATCACACCAGATTGACCGGGGGCTTGGAGCCAGAAGAGAGAGCCCCAGTGGGGCTCTCCCCTGCCTCACCAGGTAAGTGAAAAAAGAGTTATCTTACAATAATGGGGGTATCATCATTAACACATGATGAGGTCCGATGGGAGACGCATAGTGATGGGGTACTATCATTACCACCTGCAAGTTTGTCAGGTTGGTACATAATGAGGGGTATGATCATGGCATGATGAGGTCTGATGGGGACACATGAGGGGTATTATCACATGGTGAGGTCTGATAGGTTACAAATAATGGATGAGTATTCTAACCACATGATTAGGTCCAATGGGAGACTCATAATGGGGGATATTGTCATCATCACCTGAAAGTGCATTACAGGGTGACATAATGGGGGAATATTATCATCACCACATAATGAGGTCCAAGGGGTGACAGAGTGGGGGTATCATCATTAACAGAATAGGTCCAATGGATGACAGAGTGGGGGTATTATCATTAACAGAATAGGTCCAATGGGCCACACAGAATGGGGAAATATCATCACCACATAAGGTCTGATGGTTGACACAGAATGGGGGCATTCTCATCAGCACATGATGGGGTCCAATGGGTGACGCATAATGGGGTATTATTAGCACATGATTAGGTCCAATGGGAGACTCCTAATGATGGGGTACTATCATTACTACCTGCAAGTGCATGTCAGGCTGGCACATAATGGGGGGATCATTACCACGTGTCTGATTGGAACACATAATAAGAGGTATTATCACATGGTGAGGTGTGATAGGTTACATACTATGGGAGGATATTATTTCTATATGGGAGATTCATAATAGGAGGTTGTCATCACCTGTAAGTACATTTCAGGGTGACACATAATGGGGGCATATTATCATCATGGCGTAATTATGTCCAGTGGATGGCAAACAGTGGTGGGGGTACTATCATTACCACATGGTAGGTCCGATGGGCCACAGAGAATGGGGGTATTATCACCACGTGATGAGGTCTGATGTGTGATGACATGAGGGGTATTATCCCCACATGATGAGGTCTGATGGGAGATGCATAATAGGGGGTTATCAGCCAAAAGTGCCTGTCAGTGTGACACATAATAGGTGGTATTATCTTCACAAGATGAGATCTGATGGTTGTTGCATAATTACGGGTATTATCAGCACCTGAAACTGCATATCAGGATGACACAAAATGTGGAGATATTATCATCACCACCTGAAAGTGCAGGTCAGGGTGATACATAATGGGAAGTATTATCATCACCACCTGAAGCTGCATGTCAGTGTGGGACATAATGGGGGGTATTATCATCACCACATAATGAGATCCGATGTGTGACACATAATGGAGAGATATTGTTATCAACACCTGAAAGTGCAGATCAGGCTGAAATATAATGGGGGAATTATCACCCCCACCTGGAAGTGCATATCATGGTGAGACATAATGGAGGGTTATCATCATCACCACATGGTGAGGTCTAATGGGAGATGCATAATGGGGGGTTATTATCACCACCTGAAAGTGCATGTCAGGGTGACACATAAGGCATGTATTCTTATCACCTCATCATGAAGTCCAATACATGACACATAATTTGGGATATTATTATAACCACTTGATAGTGCATGTTATGGCGACACATTATGTGTGGTTATCAACACCACCTAAAAGTGCATGTCAGGGTAACACATAACTGCAGGGGTGTTATAACCTGAAAGTGCATGTCAGGGTGACACATAATGATGGTATTATCATCACTACCTGAAAGCGCATGTCAGTGTAGCACACAGTGGAGGGCCTCATCACCACAAGATGAGGTCCAATGAGTGACGCATAATGGGTGCATTGGCATCACCACCTAAAAGTGCATGTCGGCGTGAGACATTGTGAGGGTGATAACATAACCTGAATGTGCATGTCAGGGTAACAAATAACTGAGAGGTATTACCTTCACCACCTGCTGAGGTCCGATAGCTGACAAAAAAAATGGGAGGGTATTATCAAAACCACCTGAAGGTGCATGACAGGGTGAAACAAAATTCAGGGAGTAACCATCATGACATGATGACATCTGATGAGTGGCACATACAGAGTGAATTATCACCAGCTGAAAGTACATGTCAGAGTGAGATGGGAGACGCATAATGGGGGGTATTATCACCACCTGAAAGTGCATGTCAAGGTAACACATAAGGGGGGGGTATTCTCATCACCTCATCATGAAGTCCAATACATGGCACAAAATGGGGGGTATTATAACCAGCTGATAGTGTATGTTATGGTGACACATTATGGGAGGTGACACATTATGGGAGGTCATTATCAGCACCACCTAAAAGTGCATGCCAGGATGACAGATGATTAGGGAGTATTATCACCACATGTTGAGGTTTGATACGCAATACTTAATGGGAAGGTATTTTAACTGCCTGAAAGTGCATGACAAGGAGTACAGAACTGGGGGAATAAATATTAAGACATGATGAGATCCAATGGGTGACACAGAATAGCAGGTATGATCATCACCACCTGACCAAGTCTGATGGCTGACATAATGGGGGGGTACTATCATCACCTCGAAGTGCATCTCCGTGTGACACTCAATGGGGGGCTATCACCACAACAAAGTGCATCTCAGTTTGATACCTAATGGGGGGGTGTTGTCATCACCACCTTAAAGTGCTTGCCAGGGTGACACATAAGAGAGGCTATTATCACCACCACCTGAAAGTGCATGTCATGGTGACTCATAATGAGGGGGTCACCACATAATGACATCTGATGGGTGAGACATAATGGGGGTATTATTATCACTACTTGAAAGTGCATGTCAGTGTGGCACATAATGGGGGGTATTATCACCACAAATGAGGTCTGATGGGTGACACATAATGGGGGTATTGTCATCCCCACCTGAAAGTGCATGTCAGGGTGAAACATAAAGGTGAGGTATTATCACCACCTGGTAGTTCATGTCAGACACATAACGTGGGAGGGATTATCATCACCACCTGGCAATGCATGTCATGGTGAGACATAATGGTGGGCTATTATCACCACAGGAGGTATGATGGGTGACACATAATGGGATATTGTCATCACCACCTCAAAGTGCATGTCAGTGTGAGACATAATTGCAGGGGTGTTATCATAACCTGAAAGTACATGCCAGGGTAGCACATAAAAGGGGGGATGTTCTCATCACCATATCATGTAGTCTGATACATGACACACAATGGGGAGGTGTTATCATAACCACTTGATAGTGCAAGTTAGGATGACACTTTATGGGGGGTTATCAACATCACCTAAAAGTGACAGATAATTTGGGGGTATTACCATCACCACATGCTGAGTTCCGATAGCGGACACAAAATGGATGGTATTATCAAAACCAACTGAAGGTGTATGACAGGGTGAAACAAAATTCTGGGAGTAACCATCATGACATGATGACATCCGATGGTTGATATTTATGGGGTGAATTATCACCACCTGAAAGTACGTGTCAGACTGACACATAATGGAGGGTAATATCACCACATTGAGGTCCAATGGGTGACACAGAATGGCAGGTATTTAATTTATTTGCACTTGCTTTACCAGGATGGTTTATTGGGCTGAGACCAGCCCATTTTAAATGGAGTCCTGGGGAGAAAAGCTCCAAACATACAAGATCTTTAATAAATAAGCACCAAGAATATAATGAATATAATAAACAATTTTTGTACAGTAATGCAAGTACAATTGCAAGCATGAATTTAGATACAAGTTAAAAAGAATAATAATCATAAGTATTATTTACAGAAAGTTGGTTCATACAGTGGTAACAGAAATAAATTAAGAAAAAAACAGAGGGTTCATACAGAGGTAACGGAAATAAAATAGGAAAAAATGGTTGTTAGATAATTTAGAAGTATGTGAGCTCCTGCTGAGAGAGAGGCTGAATTTCAGATGTAGTTAAGTAGGAGTAGTGCAGTAATATTCCCAATGGGATGCTAGGTGTGAGTGAAGCAAGGTTTTAAAGGAGGAGCGACTGCTAGTGGAATGGATCAGGGGTGGCAGTGAGTTCCAGAGGTGTGCTAGAAAAAATGGTAGTATAAGCTTACCAGGTGGGTGGGCAGGTTTATGTAATTCAATAAGATTTTTAGTGTTTGACCTTAGGACTCTATCAGATATGTGCATTTTGAAGGTGGAAGCTAGAGATGGGCAGAGTGAGAGAGTGAAAATGAGTTTGAGCTTGGATGAGTTGGATATATGTGAGATAGTGGGGCAACTCTAGCCAATTCAATTTGTGAATAGCTTTACAGTGGTGAGTGGAAGATCAGTGGCCTGTGGCAAATTTGGCAAGTTTGTTGTAGCAGGAAGTAAGTTTAGCCTTGAGGGATGATTGTAGGTTACTGAGGAGAGGGGCACCATATAGAAGAGATGTGATGAGGTATGTGGTGAAGAGAACTAGCTTGGTAGAAAAAGAGAGGTAGCAATTATGGCTGTATAGTATTCCAAGTTTCTGATGTGTTTTCTTTGTTTGTATGCAGATGAATATCAGGACATCAAGTAATTTTGCACTGGATACTATTTAAAGAGAAGTATTACTGTGACTAGTAATGGTGAATGTGTCTTTATCAATGATGGTGATCTTAGGAGGGGTAAATATCATGAGTTTGTTTTTTGTTGCATTAAGTGCCAGATGATTATCTAACATCCATTTTTCAGTAAAGGAGAAGGCATCTTGGGTTAATTTTATGAGAGTAGAAGTAGAAGTGGCAGAGCAGATAATAGCTGAGTCGTCAGTGTATTGAATAGGTTTAATATTGGGGATGGCATGGTGGCATCTATAAAAATATTAAACAGTAGGGGACCTAGAATGGAACCCTGAGGTACACCGGTCAAAGTGTTAAGGAATGGGGAGGTAACTTTCTTCCACTTAACTGATTGGTGCCTATCAGAGAGGAAGTTGGTGAACCAGTTAATAGTTGAGAGGGATAGATTTAGTTTGGAAAATTTAGTTAGAATGTTGTGAGAGAGAGTGTCAAAAGCCTTTTGGTAGGTCTAGGTGGAGAGTGGAAACAGTACAGCCAGAGCTGCAGGCTTTGTTAATGCTCTCTGTGAAGGAGAGGAGAGCAGTGGTGGTGCTGTGACAGGACCGGAATACATGTTGTGTGGGAGTTAGGTGGTTATCTATAAGGTAAGGTAAGAGCTGTACATGGATACATTTTTCTAGCAGTTTAGAGATGGGGGGATAGGATGGCGATGGGTCAAAAATTGGAAATTTTATTATTGCTGCCTTTGTGGAGAGGAATAATAAAGGCTTTTTTTCAAAGTTGTGGTACATAGCTTTCTTTGATCGGTTGATTAAAATGCAGATGGGGAAGGCAACGACTTCTGCGGCAGTCTTTAGGAAGTAGGAGGGGATTTTGTCTGGGGTGTAGGAGCATGGTTTCAAGTTTTGTAGGAGTTTTGTTACAGTAGATATGGGGATGGGATTCATAAAGAAGGGAGGGGGATTGAAAGATGCACAACCAGGGGTATGAGATAGATGATAAAAGTGGGGATATAGAATTGTTAGAAAAGGATGTTGTTGGTTTGGCAGTGGAATCAGTGAAGAAAGAATAGTATGGCTAGATCAATGTCAGAGGCATTTGGATCTGGGCAGGGGTTTTCTTTTCTACCAGGGTTGAGTAGAGAGGTAATTCTGTTCCAGAATTTTTTAGGGGTTGTCTTATAGTTTTGGAGTGTGGAATAATAGGATTTGTGTTCTGAGATAATGGATTTCTTTGCTGCTTTGCATTGTTGCGAAGTATTTTGTATTCATTATGGGTAATGGGAGTTTTTTTTTTCTGGTGACATTTCCAGGTTTTGTCTCTGAGGTGCATGACTGCTAGAGTATCTTTGGTTAACCATGGGACAGAGTTAGCTTTTATTCTTTTAGTTTTCTTGGGGGCAAAGGTATCCAAGAGTTTTAAGAATGTTGTATTAAAGTAGGAAATGGCATTGTCTAAAGGAAGAGATTTAGAGGGTTCCAGTTAATGTGTTTTAGTGCATTTGAGAAGGCATTGGGGTTGAAGTTTTTTAAAGGACGAGTGGTGATGAAAGTATGAGGTAGATGCATATGTATGGTAAGGCAATGAGCAAAGGTGGGGATTTGATCACTGAGTGGGTCAGGGAGGGTACCACTATCAGAGATGTATTGAGGGCGGGAGACTAGCATCCAGTCGAGGGTACTACCAGGAGTTCTCTTTGGAAGGTCTAGTTGTGGAGTTGATTAGTTGTGTGAAATTATAGAGGTTTATGTTTAGAGAGTTGGAGGGTGATTGGATGGTGGTCCAAATAATATTTACATCTCTCAGGATTATAGTCTGATTGGTAATTTTAGAAGAGATCCAAGAAAGAATATCTTCGAGGATTGGGACATTGTCATCAGAAGGGATATAGAGACTGATTATACATATGAGTTGATGCTTATTTATCTAAAGTAGGGCTGGAATTAATTCAGCATTGCTGAATTGTGGAATGTGTTTTGTGAAGGGAATAACTGAGAGGGAGGATGCGTAGAGGAGAGCAACTCCACCACCCTTTTTGTGTAGTCTATCTTTTCTGATGATGCAGTAATTAGGAGAAGTTATTTGTGTCTATTATGTGGGGTTTCAACCAAGTTTTGGATACGGAAAGGATATCTGGGTCATTTGTGAGGTATTCTCATCACCACATCACAAAGTCTGATGGGTGATACATAATGGGAGGGGGTACTATCATCATCTCAAAGTGCATGTCAGGGTGAAACATAATAGGGGGTATTACCATCACCACATAGTGAGGTCTGATGGGTGAGACATAATGGGTATTAATATCACCAACAAAGTGCATGTCAGGGTGGCACATAATGGGAGGTATTATCACCACCTGATGAGGTTTGTTGGGTGACACAATGCGGGGTATTATAATCATAACTACAAAGTACATGTCCGGGTGACGCATAATGGGGGTTATCATCACTACATGATGAGGTCTGGTGGGAGACGCATAATGGGGGGTATTATCACCACCTGAAGGTGCATGTGAGGGTGACACAATGAGGGGTATAAAACATGAGGTCTGATGGGTAACTCATAATGGGGAGGTATAGTCATCACCACCTGAAAGTGCATCTCAAGGTGATACAATGTGGGGTATTATCACCACCACCTGATAGTGCATGTGAGGGTGATGCATAATGGAGAGGTATTGTCATAACCACCTGAAATTGCATGACAGGGTGACACAGCATTGGAGAATGATCACGAAATGATGAGGTTTGGGTGACACATAAAGGGTGTATTATCACCAGCCGAAAGTGCATGTCAGAGTGACACATGGGTGATATCACCACATGATGCAATCCAATGGGTGACACAGAATTGCAGGTATTGTCATCACCACATGACCAGGTTTGATGGCTGACACAATGGGGGTATCATCCCCACCACCTCAAAGTGCATCCCAGCATGACACTTTATGTGGGGGCATTGTCATTACCACCTCAAAATGCATCTCAGGGTGATACATAATGGGGGTTATCACCAACTCAAAGTGCCTGATAGGGTGACACAGCATGGTGTGGGTATTATCAACACATGATGTCCGTTGGGTAACACATAATGGGGGTATTATCACAACTTGAAAGTGGATGTCAGAGTGACACATAACAGGGGTATTATCATCACCTCCTGAAAGTACATGTCACGGTGGCACATAATGGGGAGTATTATCCTCACATGATGAGGTCTGATGGATGACATAATGGGGATTATTATCATCGCCTGTAGGTGCTTGTGAGGGTGACATAATGTGAGGTATTATCTTCAAAACATGATGAGGTCCAATGTGTGACTCATAATAGGGGGGTATAGTCATCACCACCTGAAAATGCATCTCAAGGTAACACATAATGAGGGGCATTATCACCTGAAAGTGCATTTCAGGGTAAGATATAATGAGGGATGTCATCATCATCTGAAAGTGCAGATCAGGGTGACATAATGCAGGATGTTATCATCACCATCTGATAGTGCATGTGAGAGTGACACATAATGGGGGGGTATTTTAATCACTTCCTGAAAGGGCATGTCAGTGTGGCACATAATGGGAGTATTATCACCATATGAGGTCTGATGGTTGACACATAATGGGGGTATTATCACCACCTGAAGTTGCATGTGAGGGTGACACATAATGGGGGTATTATCAACAAAACATTATGAAACCCTATGGGTGACTCATAATGGGGGGTATTGTCATCACCTGAAAGTGCATCTCAGGGTGACACGAGGGGTATTATTATCATCACCACATGAAGAGGTCCGATGGATGACACACAATGGGTGTATTATCACCAACTGAAAGTACATGTCAGAGTGATGCATACTGGAGGGTATAATCACCACCCCATGATGAGGTCCAATGGGTGACGCAGAATGGCAGGTGGTATCACCACATGACCAAGTCTGATGGGTGATGCATAATGGGGGGTACTATCATCACCACCTCAAAGTGCATCTCAAGGTGACGCATAATAGGGGGTTGTTATCACCACATTAAAGTGCCTGTCAAGGTGAGACATAATAGGGGGTATTCTCACCACTGGAAAGTGCTTGTCAGGGTGACACAAAATGGGGTGGGTAATGTCACCACATGAGGTCTGTTGGGTGACACAATGGGGGGTATTATCACAACTTGAAAGTGCATGTCAGGTTGACATATCAAATACTGAAAGTGTAGGTCAGCGTGACACATAATGGGTGGTATTATCATCACTACATGATGAGATTTGATGGATGACACGTAATGGGGGCTATTATCACTACCACCTGAAGGTGCATGTGAGGGTGATGCATAACAACGGTACTATCAACAAAACATGTTGATCTATGGGTGACTCATAATGGAATGCGAAAAACACAGCATCTATGGGACCAGATGGTGTCCTAGGCTGTCTGCTCCATGAACTCAATGAGGAATTAAACCTGCATTTAAGGCAGCTGTTTAATCTTAGCCTCACCTCAGGATACGTACCCAAGGAGTGGCGTACGGCAACTGTGGTCCCACTTCACAAAAGCGGTGCGTCCACGGACCCTGGAAATTACCGCCCCATTAGCTTAACAAGCCTGGTCTGCAAAGCTATGGAGAGGATCATAATGGAACTCATAAATAGAGACATAGGGGACTTACAGACATTGGATCAAACCCAGTTTGGCTTTGTCAAGGGCAGATCATGCCTTTTAAATTTGGTTGACTTTTTCAAAACAGTCTCAAAGGCCATTGATGAGGGCAAGGCAGTCCACACAGCCTACCTGGACCTTGCAAAAGCTTTCGACACAATACCCCACTCGGGTATCATTGAAAAACTCACCAGCTTAAATGTAAACCCATACGTCACAAGATGGGTTGCAAACTGGCTAAGTGACAGAACCCACAGGGTCAGAGTTGCTGGTGCCATGTCAGACTCCAAGCTGGTCACAAGTGGTGTCCCACAGGGCTCAGTCCTGGGCCCCCCTCTTGTTTGGCATCTACTTTTCAGAAGTACAGGCAAACACAGGAGGATTATGGATGACTGCAAACTGGGTGCCATAGTTGAAAACACATCAGACACAGATATCCTTCAGAAGGGTCTCATAGAAATGGATAACTGGTGCCAGAGCCATGGCCTAAAGTTAAATGCCAAAAAATACATAGTCATACCCTTCGGGAAAAACAAGGTTACCCCTAGCTACCATATAGGTGGCAATCCACTAAGCACAGAGGTTATCAGGGATCTGGGGACCCAGGTTGACAGTAACCTTTCCTTTGACACTCACGTTGCCAAAGTAGTTAGGAAGACCTTCTACATTGCCCACCTGATCAGGAAGGGATTCACATCCAGATCAGGGGAGGTCATTGTTCCCCTGTACTCATCACTCATCAGACCAATGATTGAGTACAATGCCCCATTCGGAATGTATCTTACCAGACACCTGCAGCAATTGGAAAGACCCCAAAAATTCCTCACCAAAAGGATAATGGGTCTCAAAAATATGTCTTATGCAGCCCGACTGAAGGAACTCCAGCTCTATTCAGTCGCATACCGTCTGCTCAGAGGGGACTTGTGCCTGACATACAAGGCCATGTCCAACCCGGTATTAATGGACATGCTCCACCTCAAAAAATCTAAATCCACCAGAACTACAAGATCAAGAGACCTAAACCTTAACACGGTTATAAATAGGACGTGCTGGAGGGACAGATTCATCACCCAGAGACTCCCTATGCTGTGGAACAAAATCCCGGTACATGTGAGGCAGAGCACCTCGCTGGCTTTGTTCGAGAAATCTTGACCAATGGATGGGAGATCGCAGGTTTACCCCGGGGATCACCTCTGTGTCACTGCTGGACAGAGGCATGGTAAAATAATGGGAATAGCATCCTTCAACTTAAGGGGTGGTGAAAGCCACAAACATTTGGGCTAGGCTTATAAATGCCCTAGGGCAGATAGCCTAGTATGAACCTATGAACCTAAGGGTATTATCATCATCACCTGACAGTGCATCTAAAGATGACACATAAGGTGTATTATCACCACCTGGAAGTGCATGTCAAGGTGACACAATGCGAGGGTATTATCAATACATGTTAAGGTCCAATGGGTGGCACAATGCATGTGTATTAACATCACCACATGGCTGATGGGTGACGCATAGTAGGGGGATATCATCACCACCTGAACGTGCATGTCAGGGTGACATAATGGGGTATTACCATCACCACATGAAGAGGTATGGGTGACACATATTGCGGGGTACTATTATCACCACCTGGAAGTGCATGTTAGGGTGACCCATAATGAGGGGGAACTCATCACTACCTGAAAGGACATGTTAGGAGGATACATTTATTTGTTAAGAGTTCGTGGTTTGACCTTTTTTCTTTATGTATGTGCTGGATTGACTGCTGTTTATTTCGTCAAATAAACTGGTAAATCAAAGTAAGCTGTATTCCTTCTGGCTGGTTCATTTTTCAAATATTGTGAGAGGATACATAATGGGCCATATTATCATTACCACCTGAAAGTGCATGTCAGGGTGACACATAATGGGGTGGGTAATGTCACCACGAGGTTTGTTGGGTGACACAATGGCAGAGTATTATCACTTCCTGAAAGTGCATGTCAGTGTGACACAATGGAGGGTACTATCATCACCACATGAGGTCCGATGGGTAATGCATAATGGGGGATATTATCACTGCATATAGGTGCATGTGAGGGGGGACCCATAATGGGGGGTATTATGAAAACATGATGAGCTCTGATGGGTGACTCATAATGGGGTTATTGTCATCACCATCTCAAGATGACACATAATGAGGGGTATTATAATCACCACCCGAAAGTGCATGTGAGGGTGACACATAATGAGGGCTATTATCACCACCTGAAAGTGCACATCAGGGTGAGACATAATAGTGGGGTATTATCACCACATAGGTTCCAATGAGTGACACGCAACAGGAGGGGAATTCTCATCACCACATGATGAGGTCCAGTCAGTGACACTTAATAGGGGGTATTACCCCCTGAAAGTGCATGTCAGGGTGACTCATAATGGTGGGGTATTATCACCACATGACAAGACAAATGGTTGACATAATGGGGGGGTTATCACTACCTGAAAGTGCATGCCAGGGTGACACATAATTGGAGGAGCGGGTTATCACAACCCGAAATTGCACATCAGGCTGTCACATAGAGGGGGGCTTTCTCATCACCATATCATGAAGTTCGACACATGATGCAAAATGGTGGATATTATCATAACTGCTTGATAGTACATTTTAGGCTGACACATTACAGGTGTTATTACCATTGCAACCTAAGAGTGCATGTCAGGGTGACAGATAATTGGGGGTTATAAGATAATCACATCTTGAGGTGCAATTGGTGACAAATAATGGGAGGGTATTATCATAACTAACTGAAATTGTATGACAGGGTGACATAAAATTGGGGGAACAACCATCACGAAATGAGGAGGTCCGATGAGTGACGCACAAAGGGTGCATTATCATCACCAACCAAAAGTGCATGTCTTAATGACAATGGTGGGTGTTATCACCACATGATGAGGTCCGATGGGTGACACAATGGCGGGTATTATCACCACATGACCAAGTCTGATGGGGACACACAATGGGAGGTTTATCACCTCAAAGTGCATCTCAGGGTGATACATAATGAGGGGTGTTATCACCACATGAACAGGTCTGATGAGTTGGGGGGTATTATCACCACTTGAAACTGCACATCACATCAACACATAAGGGGGTATTCACACCATGATGAGATACTATAGATGATACATAATGGAGGGATATTATACCTACCTAAAAGCGCCTGTCTGGGTGACACATAATAGGAGGTTGTCATCAATACCTAAAACTGCACGTCTGTGTGACGCAATACAGAGGTATTATCATCACCACATAATATGATCTGATAGGTGATACATAATCATGGTGTATTATCATAACCAGCTGAAAGTGCATGTCGGGGGGACACTTAATGGGGGGTTATCACCAACTGAACGTACATATCAGGATGACACAATGGGGCATCTTATCCTCACTATATAATGTTTGATGGGTGACACATAATGGAAGGATATTATCACCACATGACGAGGTTCTAAGTGTGACACATAATAGGGGAAGTTTCATCAATACATGAGTAGGTCCGATTGGGGACTAAATGGGAGGGTATTACCATCACCACCTGAAAGTGCATGAAAGGGTGACATATGGGAAGGAATTATCATCACATTATGAGGTGTGATGAGTGACTCATGGGAGGTATTATCAATACGTTAGTTCCAGTTGGTGAAACATAATGGTAGGGTAATGTCATCACCACCTGAAAGTGCATGTCAGGGTGATACATAATGGAGAATATTACCATCAACACATAAGGTCCAATGGGTGACACATAATGGGGGAAATTATCACCACCTGAAAGTGCATGTAAGGGTAACCCATAATGGGATGGTATTACCATCACCTCCTGAAAGTGCATGGCAAGGTGACACATAATGAGGGGGATTTATCATCACCACATGATTAGGTCTAATGGGTGACACATAATTGGGGTGTGTTACCATCACCTCCTGAAAGTGCATGTCAAGGTGTCAATGTGGTGGGTATTACCATCACCATCTGAAATTGCATGCCAGGGTGACACATAATGAGGGGGATTTATCACCTCAAAGTTCATGTCAGGGTCATATATAATGGAGGGTAGTATAACCACATGAAGAGGTCTAATGGACATGTGATAGATTGGTATTACCACATGATGATGTCCAATGGGTGACTCTCATAATGAGGGATTATTATCACCACCTGAAACTACACATCAGGGTGACAAAAAATGGGGTGCTATTTTCACAACATAATGAGGTCCAATGGGTAACACAAAATGGGGGTATTATTGCTACGAGTCCCAATGGGTAGCACATAATGGGGGTATCATCAGAACACAAGGAGGTCCAATGACTTAGCACTCAGTTCCCCATTAACTGGCAGTGCACTGCAGGAGAGAGAGGCAACCCCCTTCCATTCGCACTCTGACCCAGTGACATGTGGCGCTCCTCCCTGACCTTGCAGTCGGGTATCCCTGGCCAATCAGAGATCCGAAGTGCTGAGGTATCATTAACTTTAGGCTGGATTCTGAATTAGATGCGTTTGGTCATAACCCCACAGATGACAGCTTCGCAGCATTGGCTCCTCAGTCAAGCACATATACCAAATGTCTGAATCTGCGGTTCCTCTCGTACTGAGCAGGATTACTGTCGCAACAACATTTCAGTAGAGTAAAACTAACCTGTCTCATGATGGTCTAGTACCAGCTTATATTCCCTTTAGTGGTTGAACAATCCAACACTTGCTGAATTCTGCTTCACAATGATAGGAAGAACAGACATTCAAGGATCAAAAAACGATGTCAATATGAATGCTTAGCTGTCAGAAGCCAGCTATCCCTGTGGTATCTTTTCTGGCACCGCTTGCTTAAAACCCAAAAAGCCAAAAGGATTGTGATACCCCGCTTTCACAATCTGTATTCATACTGAAAATCAAGATCAATCAAGTTTTTGCCCTTTTGCTCCATGGGATGTTTGTCCACCCTGAGCTCACCTTACGACACCTGTATTAATCTTTGACAGGTGTACCACCTCAGTCAAACTCCCTACCTCACAGTATCTCCAGAGAGGGTCACGCCAGGATGGCTGGGTGCTTGGAGCCAGAAGCGAGAACCCCGGTGGGGCTCTTCCCCCACCTCACCAGGTAAGTGAAGGAAAAAAAAAAAAAAAAGAGTAATCTTACCAATAGTAGGGGGGCATTATCATTAACACATGAAGTCCAATGGGAGGCTCATAGTGATGGGGTGCTATCATTATTACCTGCAAGTGCATGTCAGGTTGGTAGATAATGGGGGGCTGTGATTGCCACTGCATGATGAGGTCAGATGGTGACACATAATGAGGGGTATTATCACATGGTGAGGTTTGATAAGTTACAAATAATGGATGGGTATTATAACCACATGATGAGGTCCAATGGGAGACACGTAAATGGGGATATTGTCATTGCTACATGAAAGTGCATTACAGGGTGGCACAACAGGGAATATTGTCACCACATAATGAGGTTCAAGGGGTGACAGAGTGGGGTGTATTATCATTACCACATATCTGATGGGCCACACAGAATGGGGGGCATTATCACCACATGATAAGGTCTGATGAGTGATGCACCACAAGGGTATTATCATCACCTCATGATGAGATCCGTTAAATGATACATAACTGTATATTATCACCACTTCAGCAGGTCTGATGGTTGACAGGTATTGCTCAGGGTATTATCATCACCACCTGAAAGTGCATGTAAGAATGATACATGGAGGTGTATTATCATTGCCATATGATGAGGTCCAATGGGTGACTCATAATGAGGGAGTATTATAATCACCACCTGAAACCGCATGTCAGGGTGAGGCATAATGGGGTTGTATTATCACCGCATGATGAGGTCTGATGGTTTACACAAAATGAGGGTATTATCACATGATTATGTCCGATGAGTAACGGATAATGGGGGTTATTCTCATCACCACATGATGAGGTCCAATGGATGATGCATAATGGAGGGGTAGTATCAGCACATGATGAGGTCAAATGAATGACGCATAATGGGGGGGTTATTAGCACATGATGAGGTCTGATGGGAGACACATAATGATGAGGTACTATCTTTACTACCTGCAAGTGCATGTCAGGTTGGCACATAATGGGGGGTATGATCACCACCAGATGATGTCCGATCAAGACACATAATGGGGGTATTATCATCACATGGAGAGGTGTGATAGGTTACATATAATGGGCAGGTATTATAACCACATGATGTCTAAAGGGAGACTCATAATGAGAGGTTATTGTCCTCTCCACCTGAAAGTACATTTCAGGGTGACACATAATGGGGGCATATTATCATCGCCACATAATTAGGTTTGATGGGTGACAAATGGTGAGGGGTACTATCATCACATGGTAGGTCTGATGGGCCACACTGAATGGAGTGTATTATCACCACATGATGAGGTCTGATGCGATATACATAATGGGGGGTTATCACCACCCAAACGTGTATGTCAGTGTGACACATAGGCGGTATTATCTTCATCAGATGATATCTAATTGGTGTCACATAATTGGGGGCATTATCTGCACCTGAAACTGCATGTCAGGGTGACACAAAATGTGAGGATATTATCACCACCTGAAAGTGCAGGTCAGGGTGACACATAATGAGGGGTATTATCACTACCTGAAACTTCATGTCAATGTGGGACATAATGGGGGGGTATTATCACTACGTGATGAGATCCGATGTGTGACACAATGTGGGGGGAATTGTCATCAGCACCTGAAAGTGCAGATCAGGATGAAGTATAATGGGGGAATTATAATAACCACCTGAAAGGTGTTATCATCTCAACCCGAAAGTGCACATCATAGTGGTACATAGGGGGGTATTCTCATCACCTCATCATGAATTCCAATATGTGACACAAAATGGGGGGTATTATTTTAACCACTTGATAGTGCATGTTATGGTAACACATTATCAAAGGTTATCAACACCACCTAAAAGCACATGTCAGGGTTACAGATAATTAGGGGTATTATCACCACATGTTGAGATCTGATGGGTGCCACTTAATGGAAGGGTATTATAACTGCCTGAAAGTGCATGACAAGGGGCACATAATTGGGGGAATAACCATCATGACATGATGAGGTCCAATGGGTGATGCACAAAGGGTGAATTATCACCTCATGATGAGGTCCAATGGGTGACGGAATGGCAGGTATTATCACCACATGACCAAGTCTGATGGCAAATACATAATGGGAGGCTATCACCACCTCAAAGTGCATCTCAGGGTGACGCATAATAGGGGGCTATCACCACCTCAAAGTGCCTGACACATAATAGAGGGTATTATCACCACCTGAAAGTGCATGTCATGGTGACTCATAATGAGGGGGTATTATCATCCCCACATGATGAGGTCCGGTAGGTAACACACAGTTCAAGTCAGGGAAACTCATAATGTGGGGAGATTATCACCACCACCTGGAAGTGCATGTCTTGATGAGACATAATGGTGGGATATTACCACCACCTGAGGAGGTCAGATGGGTGACTCATAATGGGGGGTATTATCATCACCACCTGAAAGGGCATGTCAGGGTGAGACCTAACTGTCGGGGTGTTAACATAACCTGAAAGTGCATGTCAGGTTGGAACATAAAAGAGGATATGTTCTCATCACCATATCATGAAGTCTGATACATGACACACAACAGGGGGTGTTATCATAACCTCTTGATAGTGCAAGTTATGGTGACACATTATGGGGGATTATTATCAGCACCACCTAAAATGCATGTCAGGGTGACAGATAATTGGGGAGTATTACCATCACCACATGCTGAAGTCTGATAGCTGACACATAATGGGAGGGTATTATCATAACCATCTGAAAGTGCATGACAGGGTGAAACAAAATTCGGGGAATAATTATCACAACATGACGACATCCGATGAGTGGCACATACAGGGTGTATTATCACCAACTGAAAGTACATCAGAATGACACAATGGAGGATAATATTACCACATTATGAGGTCCAATGGGTGACGCACAATGGCGGGTATTATCATCACATGACCATGTCTGATGGGTGACACCTAATGGGAGGTACTAACATCACCACCTCAAAGTGCATCTCAGTTGGCACATAATAGGGACCTATTATCATCACCACCTCAAAGTGCCTGTCAGGGTGAAACATATGGGTATTACCATTGCCACATAATGAGGTCTGATGGGTGAGACATAATGGGGGTATTAACTGAAAGTGCATGTCAGGGTGGCACATAATGGGGGGTATTATCACCTCTTGAAAGTGCATGTGAGGGTGACACAATGGGAGGTGGCATCATCAAAACATGATTAGGTCTGAGGGGTAACTCATGTGAAGGTATAGTCACCACCACCTGAAAGTGCATCTCAAGATGACACATAACGAATGGTATTATCACCTGAAAGTGCATCCCAGGGTGACACACAATGGGGGGCCATTATCACCTCAAAATGCATCTCAGGGTGATACATAATGGGGGGTGCTATCCTCATCTCAAAGTGGCTGTCCGAGGTGACGCATAATACGAGGTATTATCATCACCACCTTTAAGTGCATGTCAGGATAACTCATACTGAGGAAGTATTATCACCACATAATAGGGTCTCATGGATGAGACATAATGGGGGATTTATCGCCAACTGAAAGTGCATGTAAGGGTGACAAATCATGGGGTGGGTATTATCACCACATGATGAGGTCCATTGGAAACAAATAATGGGTATTATCACAATTTGAAAGTGCATGTCAAAGTGATGCATAATAGGGGTATTATCACCTCCTGAAAGTGCAAGTCAGGGTGACGCATAATGGGGGTACTATCATCACCAAATCATGATGTCCAATACAAGACACATAATGGGGATATTATACCTGCTTGATAGTGCATGTTAGGGCAACACAGTATGGGGCATTATTACCATCACCCCCAAAAAGTGCATGCCAGGGTGACAGATAATTGGGGTTATTACGACCACCACATGTTGAGGTCTGATAGGTGATACATAATGGAATGGTGTTGTCATAACCACCTGGAATTGCATGACAGGGTGACACAGAACTGGGGGAATAACCATCATGACTTGAGGCTGATGGGAGACGCACAATTTGGGGTATTATCACCACCACCAGAAGCTGCATGTGAGAGTGACACATGGAGGGGTATTATGACCTGAAAGTGTATCTCAGGGTAACACATAATGAGGGTATTATCATCACCACAGAAAGAGGTCCAATGAATGACAGATAATGGGGGGTATAACACCTGAAGGTGCATGTAAGGATGACACACAATGGGGTTTATCATCAAAACATGAGGAGGTCCGATGGGTGACTCATAATGGGGGAGAAATTGTCATCACCTGAAAGTGCATCCCAAAGTGGCACATGAGGGGTATGATCATTTGAAAGTGCATGTCAGGGTGACACATAATGAGGGATATTATCACCACCTGAAAGTTCAGTTCAGGATGAAACATAATGGGGCATATTATCACCACCAACTGGTCGTGCATGTCAGGGAGACACATAATGTGGCAGGGAAAGCATCACCACCTGGAAGTGCATGTTATGATGAGACATAATGGGCTATCATCACCACATGATGAGGTCCAATGGGTTACACATAATGGAGGGTTATTATCCTTACCATATGGTGAAGTCCAATGGGAGACATAATGGGGGGAATTATCACCACCTGAAAGTGCATATCAGGGTGATGCATAAAAGTGGTGATATTCTCATCTACATATGAAGTCCGATACACGACACAAAATGGGGGGGTGTTATCATAACCACTTGATAGTGCATGTTAGGATGACACATTATGGGGGTTATCAACACCACCTAAAAGTGCATGTCAGGGTGACAGATAATTGGAGGGTATTGCCATCACTACATGTTTAGGTCCGATAGGTGACACACAATGAGAAGGTATTATCACCCCCTAAAGTGCATGACAGTATGAAACGTAATTGGATTGGGGGAATAACTATCATGACATGAAGTCAAATGGGTGACACAAACAGGGTGTATTATCACCAACCAAAAGTACACGTCAGAGTGGCACATAATCAATGGCATAATCACCACCACATAAGGTCCAATGGATGACACAGAATGGTGGGTATTATCACCACATGACTAAGTCTGATGGATGACACATAATGGGGGGTACTATCATTGTCACCTCAAAGTGCATCTCAAGGTGACACAATAGGGGCTATCACCATCACCTCAAAGTGCATCTCAGGGTGACACAATGGGGGGTATTATCACCACCACCTGAACGTGCATGTGAGGGTGACACATAATGGGACCACTATCAACAAAACATGATGAGGACTATGGGTGATCCATAATGGAGGGGTATTGTCATCACCACCTGAAAGTGCATCTCAAGGTGATACACAAGAGGTATTATCACCACCTGAAAGTGCATGTCAGAGTGACACACAATGCAGGAGTATTATCAATACATGTTAAGGTCTGGTGGGTGACACAATGCATGGGTATTTTCACCACATGATGGCCGCAGGGTGCTGCATAACAGAGGGATATTATCAACACCTGAACATGCATGTCAGGGTGACACATAATGGGATATTACCATCACTACCTGAAAGCACATGTCAGGGTGACACATAATGGGCATAGTATCATTGCCACGTGATGAGGTCCAGTGTCTGAAACACAATGGGAGGTGTTATCACCACATGAAAGTGCATGTCTGGGTGACACATAATTGGGGGTATTATCACCACATGATCAATGGGTGACACATAAGGGGGGTATTCTCATCAACACCTGAAAGTGCATGGCAGGGAGACTTATAACTGGGTGTATTATCACCACATGGTGAGGTCCAATTAGTGAAACATAATCGGTGAGTATTGTCATCACCACCTGAAAGTGAATACCAGGGTGACATATCCTGTCTGTGTATTATCACCACCTGAAAGTGCATTCCACTGTGACAGATAATGGTGGGGTATTATCACCACCTGAAAGTGCATGTCAGGGTGACACATAATAGCCTGGCAGTTATCACCACCTGAAAGTGCTTGTCAGGGTGATGCATAATGAGGGGTATCACCACCTGAATATTCATGTCAGGGTGACACACAATGCCGGGGTATTAAGACGATGTCCAATGGGTGACGCACAATGTGTCTGTATTTCACCGCATGATGAGGTCCAATAGGTGACACAGAATGGCAGTTGCCATCACCACATGACCAAGTCTGATGAAGGACACAATGGGGGGTATTATCACCATCTCAGGGTGATGCATAATAGGTGGGTGTAAGCATCACTACGTCAAAGTCCCTGTCAGGGTGACATATAATATGGGAGGGTCTATATGACCACGAATACACTGAACGCCAGAAACTGCGAAATTCAAAATCCTAATTCGGCATAGTTGGCCCTTCTGCATCCATATGCTAAGTGTGCGATAGTTACAGACCTTAGGGTTAGGGTGCGGGTTAAGGTAAATGCATAAATAGTAATGTATGTAATGGTTAGAAGTAGGGTTTTGTTAAGTGTATGTGTGTGGATTATTTATTTTGTTTGGGTATAGCTTATTAAGGTATGTGTGCGATAGTTCCAGACCTTAGGGTTAGGGTGCGAGTTAAGGTAAGTGCATAGAAAGTAATATATGTAAAGGTTAGTGTAGGTTTAGAAGTAGGGTTTAGGTTAGTGTATGTATGCAGTTTATTTTGTTTGGGTGGGTAGTATGTAGCGAGCGGTGTAGTGAAAGTATGTTTTGTTTTCATTAGTGGGTGAAATGGTGTTGGCCAAATGTAACAATTCGGTGGTGTGTTTTTCTGTGTTTTGAGGTTTCAGTGAATTGTGCGTTCACTTAATAGGTGTCGATCATGCTATATTTGACAACCTAAGCATTCACGCTTATAATATAGACGCAATAGGGGATATTATCATCACCTGAAAGTGCATGTTATGGTGACTCGTAATGAGTGAGTATTATCATCATCACATAATGAAGTCTGATGGGTGAGATATAATGGGGGGAATTAACCAAAAGTGCAGATCAGGGTGACACATAATGAAGGGGGTATTATCACATCCTGAAAGTGCATGTCAGGGTGATGCATACTGGGGGTATTACCATATGATGAGGTCCAATGGGTGACGCATAATGGGGCGGTATTACCACCACCACCTGAAGGTGCATGGTGGGTGACGTATGATATGGACATTATCAAAACATGTGTTCTGATGGGTGACTCATAATGGGGGTTTGTCATCACCACCTGAAAGTGCATCTCAATATGAGACATAATGGGAGGTATTATCACCACCTGAAAGTGCATGTCAGGGTGGCACATAATGTGGGGGTATGATCACCACATGTTAAGGTCCAATAGATGCCAATCCAGGGGAATTATCACCACATGATGAGGTCCAATGGGGTGACACATAATAGGGAGATATGATCATCACCACCTGAAAGCTCATGTCAGGGTGACACATAATGGAGTATTACCATCAACACATGAACAGGTAAGATGGGTGAGACATAATGTGGGGACATTTTCAACACTACCTGAAAGTTCATGTCTGGGTGACACACAATTGAGGATATTATCACCATGTGATGTCCGATGAGTGACCCTTAATGGGGGGTATTGTCATCACAACCTGAAAGTGCATGTCAGGAAGACTCATAATGGGGATATATTATCACCACATGATGAGGTCCAATTGGTGACATAATGGGTGGGATATTATGACCACATGATGAGGTCCAATGGGTGACATAATGGGGGTATTGTCATCACCACCTGAAAGTGCATTTCAGTGTGACATATGGTGAGGTATTATCTTCACCTGAAAGTGCATCTCAGGGTAACACGTAATGGGGGTATTATCACCATATGAGTTAAGTGGGTGATACGAGGAGCCTCATTACCACATGAGGTCCAATGGGTGGCACATAATGGGGATATTATCACCAACTGAAATTGCATGACAGGGTGACACAATGATGGCATATTATCAGCACATGACTAGTTCCAGTGGGTGACACATAATGGGGGTATTCTCACCACATGCTGAGGTCTGATGGGAGATGCAGGGTTATCGCCACATGCTGAGGTCTGATGGGTGACAAATGGGTTATTATCATTGCCAACTGAAAGTGCATTTCAAGTTAACACATAATTGGGGGTATTATCACCACCTGAAAGTGCATGTCAGGGTGGCACATTATGGGGGGTATAATCACTACATGTCTGGATGACACATAATTTGGGGGTATTATCACCAACTGATAGTGCATGTTAGAGTGATATATAATATGTGGTATCTCCATATGAGGTTCAATTGTGACATAAAGGGGGAATTATCATCACTTTCTGAAAGTGCATATCAGGGTGAGACACAATGGGGAGGTATAATAATCACCTCCTGAAAGTGCATGTCAGGGTGACACCTAATGAGCGGGTATTATCACCACATGATAAGGTTCGATGAGTGACACATAATGGGTGGGGTATTATCACTACATGAGTTTCAATGTGTGAGACATAACTGGGGTATTTACATCACCACATTATGAGGTCCAATGGGTGACATAATGGGGGTATTACCATCATCACCTGAAAGTGCATTTCAGAGTGACACATGATGGGTATTACCACCTAAACGTGCATGTCAGGGTGCACATAATGAGGGGGTATTATCACATGAAAGTGCATCTCAGGGTGCCACATATTGGGGAGGTATAATTGTCACCTCCTGAAGGTGCATGTCAGGTAGACACCCAGTGGGGGTATTATCATCACCACATGATGGCGCATATCAGGGTGGCACAAAATGGGGGGGTATTTTTATCACCATCTGAAAGTGCAGGTCAGGGTGACATAATGTGGGGTATTATCATTACAACATAGTGCATATCAGGGTCACAATGTGGGGATCAACACAAGTTCCGATGGGTGACACATAATGGGGGTTATCACCACCATCATATGGGGAGGTCCGATGGGTGGCACATAATGGGGAGTATTATCACCAACTGAAAGTGCATGTCAGGTTGACATATAATGGGGAGGTATTACACATGAGAACTGATAGGTGACACAATGGGGGGTATTATCACCACCTGAAAGTGCATGACAGGGTGTCAAGTAATGGGGGGGTCTTACCACCTGAAAGTGCATGCCAGGGTGACACATAATGGGGGGGAATTATCAACACCACCTGAAAGTGCATGTCTGAGTGACAATGGGAGGGGGGTATTATCATTACCACATGATGAGGGATGATGGATGACAGTTAATGGGGGGGTGTTCTCATCGGGTCTATATTATAACATTGAAGTCTAAAACTTTGAATGTTATAATATCGAACCATTTCAATTGAAAGTCTATAATAGCAAACACTCAGAATAGCAAATTCTTTCCACAGGGAAAAAAATGTGCTGTTCCGACAAACATACACATAAAACAAGCACACCAAAATAAATAATCCACATGCATACACTTCACAATACCCTACACTAAACCATACATACACTACTAGCTATCCACTTACCTTAACCCAACCCTAACCCTAAGGTCCATAACTACCACACACTCATCTTACCCGCTCCCTAACTCTAAGGTCCCTAACTATCACACATTCACCTTACCCGCTCCCTAACCCTAAGGTCCCTAACTATTGCACACTCAACTTACCCGCTCCCTAACCCTAAGGTCCCTAACTATCGCACACTCACCTTACCCGCTCCCTAACCCTAAGGTCCTTATCGCACACTCACATTACCCACTCCCTAACCCTAAAGTCCCTATTGCACACTCACCTTAACCGTTCCCTAACCCTAAGGTCCCTAACTATCACACACTCACCTTAACCCGATCTGTTTGCCCACTTACCTTAACCCGGTCCATAACCTTCACTCCACAGTCGAGGAAATAGCGAAGCTGCAGAAATCGCCCACCGAATACTTAGGAAAGTATTAGATATTCTGCAGCTTTGCTATTTTCAGCGTTTGGTGCATAGGGTTCGATATTATAACATTCGAAGTTTTAAGACTTCGATGTTATAATATAGACCTGTTATCACCACCCGAAAGTGTATAGCAAGGTGACACATAATGGTGGTGAACTGTTATCACCTGCTTAAAGTGCATGCCAGGGTGACCCAATGGGGGTTATAATCATCACCTGAAAGTGCATGTCAGGGTGACATTTAATGGGTGGGTATTTTCATCACCACATGACAATGTCAGACGGATGACACAATGGGGGGGTATTATCACCACCTGAAAATGCATGTCAGGGTGGCACTTAATGGGGGTATTATCACCTTAGTATATGTCAGTGTGATGCATAATGGGGGGTGTATTATCATTACCACATGACGAGGGCCAATGGGTGATACACAATGTGGGGATATCATCACCACCTCAAAGTACATGTCAGTGTGACACAAAATGGTCAAGCATTATAACCAGCTGAAAGTGCATGTCAGGGTGAGATATAATGGGGAGATATAATCATCACCTGAAAGTGCATGTGAGGCTGACACCTAATGGTGGGGTATTCTCACCACCTGAAAGTGTACATCATGGTGACAGATAACAGAGAACAGAGGGTATTCTCACCACATGATGGCTGATGGGTGACACTTAACACGCCTCATTATCACCACCTGAAAGTGCATGTCAGGGTGACACAATGGTGGGAACTGTCACCACCTGAAATTGCATGCCACGGTGACACATAACGGGGTGTTATCACTACCACCTGAGTGAATGTCAGGGTGACACAATGGGGGGGTATTATCACCACATGAGATAAGATAGGTGACACATGATGGGGTATTACCACCACTTGAAAGTGCATGTCAGTGTGACACATAATGGGGGTGTATCATTGCCACATGATGAGCTGCAATGGGTGACACATGAGGGTATTCTCATCACCACCTAAAAGTACATGTCAGGGTGACACAAATGGTTGAGTATTATCATAAAGACCTGAAAGTGCATGTCTACGTCAGCCATAATGGTGGGGTATTATCTTCACCACATGAGTTCCAGTGGGTGACACATAATGGGGGTATTCTCATCACCACATGATGAGGTCCAATGGGTGACAAATCAGCGATATCATCACCAATTGAAAGTGCATGTCAGGGTGACATAATCGAGAGGTACTATCATGACCACCTGAAAGTTCACGACAGGGTGACACATAATTGGAAAGTATAATCATCACCACCTAAAAGTGCATGTCAGGGTGACATATAAAGGGGGGCTGTTATCACCACCTGAATGTGCATGTCTGTGTGACACATAATAGGGGGTATTATCTTAACCACCTGAAAGTTCATGTCATGGTAACACATAATGGGGGATATTATCTTAACCACCTGAAAGTTCATGTCACGGTAACACATAATTGGGGGTATATCACAACATCATGAGGTCCAATGGGTGATACATAATGGGGGGGTATTATCACCGCCTGAAAGTGCACATCAGGGTGACACACATTGGGGGTATTTTCATCACAACCTGAAAGTGTATGTCAGGGTGACTCACAATGGGGGGGGTATCACAAGCTCAAAATGCATGACAGGGTGAGACATAGTGGGGGGGTACTATCACCACCACATGATGAGGTTAGATGGGTGGCACATAATGGGGGGTGTTATCACTACCTGAAAGTGCATGTCATGGTGACATATAATCGGTATTATCACCAGATGATGAGGTGCGATGGGTGATGCATGATGGTGGGATATTATCACGTGAGTGCATGTCAAGGTGACACACAATGGGGGAGGTATTAACACCTGATAGTGCAAGTAAGGGTAACACATAATGGTGGGATTATCACCACCTGGAAGTGTATGTCAGGGTGAGACATAATGGTGGGGTATTATTACCACATGATGAGGTCCAATGGGTGACACACAATGGGGAGGTATTATCACCACCTGAAAGCGTATGGCAGGGTGACAGACAATGTGGGGTATTATCACCACTACATGATTAGGTCCGATGGGTAACTCATATTACGGGGATATTATCATCACCACCAGAAAGTGCATGTCAGGGCGACACATAATGGGGATATTATCACCTCCTGAAATTGCAAGTCAGGTTGACACTTAATGGAGGGTATTATCATCACACATGACTGATGGGTGACATAATGGGAGATATTATCACTACGTGAAAGTGGAAGTCAGTGTGACGCATAATGTGGGGATATTACCACCACCTGAAACTGCATGTCAGGGCAACACAATGGGGGGCTGTTACTACCACAAAGTGCATGTCAGGGTGACTCATTATAGGGGATATTATCACC
Organism: Protopterus annectens; assembly: GCF_019279795.1. Taxonomy (NCBI): domain Eukaryota; kingdom Metazoa; phylum Chordata; order Ceratodontiformes; family Protopteridae; genus Protopterus; species Protopterus annectens. The sequence goes on along the minus strand of NC_056743.1, from coordinate 237,382,515 downwards.
ACCTGAAAGTACTTATCAGGGAGAAACTTATTGTGAGGGTAGTATCATCACTACATAATGAGGTCTGATTGGTGAGACATAATGGGGAACATTATCACCACCACATAAAACTGCATATTGGGGTAACAGAATTGGGGGATTATCAAAAAATGAGGTATGATGCGTGACATAAGGAGGAGTATTATCACCACCTGAAAATGAATAACAGTGTAGCACATAATGGGTATTACCATCACTACATGATGAGGTCCAGTGGGTGGGACATAATTGGGGGTTATCATCACCACTTGAAAGTGGATTGGACAGCGACACAATGTCCGTTATCACCACCTGAAAGTGGATGTCAGGGTGACAAAATGTGCGTCTATCATCATCACCACTTTGAGGTCTGATAGGTGACATAATGGGGGCTATTACCACCACCTGAAAGTGCATGTAAGGGTGACACGTAATAGGTATTATCACCACCTGAAAGTGTATGTCAGAGTGGCACATAATTGGGGATGTTATCATTACCATATGATGAGATCCAATGGGTGACACATAATAGGTAGGGTATTATGACCACATAAGGTCCAATGAGTGACGCACAATGGGCTCATATTGTCATCACCTGAAAATGCATGTCAGGGAGACACAATGGGAGGGTATTATCACCACATGAGGTCTGAGGGGTGACACAGTGGCTGGGTTATCATGACTACATGATGAGGTCCAATCGGTGATGCACAATGTGTGGGAATTGTCATCACCACCTGAAAGTGAATGTCAGAGTGTCATATAATGTGAGGGTATTATCACCACCTGGAAGTGCATGTCATTGTGAAATATAATTGGTGGTATCACCACATGATGAGGTCTGATAGGTGACATAATGGTAGGGTATTAATCCCAGCTGAAAGTGCATGTCAGGGTGACACATTGGGGGGATTACCATCAACACCTGATAGTACATGTCAGTGTAGCACATAATGGAGGGTATTATCACAATCTGGAAGTGCATGTCAGAGTGAGACATAATGGTGGGGTATTATCATCACCACATGAGTTCCAATGGGTGACCTAACAGGAGGGGTGGGGTATTACCACATGATGAGATCCAATGGGTGACACAGAAGGGTGGATATTACCACCACATGTCCAAGTCTGATGGGTGACACATAATGGGGGTATTTTCATAACCACCTCAAAGTGCATCTCAGGCTGAACCAAAGTAAATGAACAGAAAAAAACAAAAACAAATGAGCATCCACGGGAACCTTGCTCCAAAAGCCAAAAAATGCGTCCACACCAGAACTGATAACCTTAACGCAATTTAATATTATTTCACAAGCGTTTTCGCCACAACATATGTTGTAGCTTCATCAGAGACAATATACAAAAAATAAAAGCGATATAAATAGTCAAATACAGGAAGTGACGTAGGTTTACAACAGCATTTTAAATCCTTGACACAGGATATTACAAAACCATGTCCTCACATTTCTCCTTTTGGTCCAACCATATACTCTATTCAAATAGAATATTAATAAACCATTTGTGTTACTAAAGAAGTATTAATAAACCATTTGTATTACTAAAAAGGTTTTTCTCTAATATACGACCAAGGGATGTGAGGAAGACGCACAGTGGAAACTACTTGACATATGTTAAAAACGTATTAAAATGAAATACACAAAATTGTCAAAATGTGTTAGAAATATTAAAATTTTACAATTTTGTAAGTCACTAGAGTCCTGGGGAGAAAAGCTCCAAACATACAATATTTTTAATAAATAAGCACCAAGAATATAATGAATATAATAAACAATTTTTGTACAGTAATGCATGTACAATTGCAAGCATGAATTTAGATACAAGTTAAAAGGAATAATAATCATAAGTATTATTTACAGAAAGTTGGTTCATACAGTGGTAACAGAAATAAGATAAGAAAAAAACAGAGGGTTCATACAGAGGTAACAGAAATAAAATAGGAAAAAATGGTTGTTAGATAATTTAGAAGTATGTGAGCTCCTGCTGTGAGAGAGGCTGAATTTCAGATGTAGTTAAGTAGGAATAGTGCAGTAATATTCCCAATGGGATGCTAGGTGTGAGTGAAGCAAGGTTTTAAAGGAGGAGCGACTGCTAGTGGAATGGATCAGGGGTAGCAGTGAGTTCCAGAGGTGTGCTAGAAAAAAATGGTAGTATAAGCTTACCAGGTGGGTGGGCAGGTTTATGTAATTCAATAAGATTTTGAGTGTTTGACCTTAGGACTCTATCAGATATGTGCATTTTGAAGGTGGAAGCTAGAGATGGGCAGAGTGAGAGAGTGAAAATGAGTTTGAGCTTGGATGAGTTGGATATATGTGAGATAGTGGGGCAACTCTAGCTGTGTGTTCCATGTGGTGTGGTGCAAGTGTTGACCTTCTCCCCTTGACCAGCTATTCTGGTCTTTGCTGGAGAGTGTGCGGCTTCCAATTTGAATATACAAGTGCATCTCTTGCAAGTCTGAGTGTTGGGAGATAGGAGAGGGTTGTCAGTGTACATGAGGCAGTGGCTACATTGCCTCAGGATGACCAAGTTCACCAGGTTAATAGGAGAAAGCACAGGGAACTGACCTTTAGACATGCCTGGAGGGGTGGGCATTAACAAGTACTGGAGCTGTTTCCTTGTAGAATGTTTAGTGCTGGTAGCACTTGTGTGCTACAATAATTGCTTCAAGAAGTCACAATCTGAAACTGCAGTTCAGGCGGGCACATAATGGTGAGGTGTTACCACCACCTGAAAATGCATGTCAGGGTGACACATAAGTGGAGGTGGTATCACCACATGAAAGTGCAAGTCAGGGTGATGCATAATGGGGGGCATTATTACCACATGATGAGGTCCAATGAGTGACACACAAAGTGGGGGTATTATCATTACCTGAAAGTGCATGTCAGGGTGACTCATAATGGGGGGTATCACCACCTGGAAGTGCATGACAGGTGATGCATAATGTGGGAGTCGTATCACCCACTGAAAGTGCTTGTTGGGGTGCCAAAATAGGGGACTATTATCACCACATAATGAGGTCTGATGGGTGAAATATAATGGGGGAATTATCTTCACCACATGAAAGTGCATATTAGTGTGACACATAATGGAGCAGTATTATCACTTCCTGAATCTGCATGTCAGGGTGACACATTATGGGGGGGGGGTTACCACCACCACCTGAAGGTGCATGTCCGGGTACAAATAATGGGGAGTATCACCACCTTAAAGTGCTTGTGAGGGAGACATAATGGGGGGTATTATCAGCATATGATGAGGTCTGATGGATGGCACATAATGGGGGTTATCATCACCACCTGAAAGTGCATGTCAGGGTGACACACAAGGGGTGTTATCACCACATAAGCCCGATAGGTGGCAACTAATGGGGGGGAATATTACCACCTGAAAGTGCATGTCACAGTGACACAATGGGGGTATTATCACCACCTGAAAGTGCATGTCAGGGTAAGACATAAAGGGGGTAGTATCACCACATGATGAGGTCCAATGGGTGATGCATAATAAGGGTTACTATCATCACCACCAGAAAGTGCATGTCAGGGTGACACATAATGGGTGGATATTATCATCACCATATGAAAGCCCGTGTCAGGATAACACGTGATGGGGGTTGTTATTACCACCTGAAAGTGCATGTCAGGGTGGCATGTAAATATGGGGTATTACCACCACATGCTGAGGTCCAATGGGTGACACTTGAGGGGGTGTTACCATCACTACCCGAAAGTGCATGTCAGGGTGACGCACAATGGGGGGTATTATCATCCCAACCTAAAATTGCATTTCAGGGTAACACATAACAAGGGGTATTAGTATCTGAAAGTCAATTTCAGGGTGACGCATAATGAGGGGGCTATCATTACCACCTGAAAGTGCAGGTCAGTGTGACACATGATGGGGAGTATTATCATCACCATCTTAAAGTGCAAGTCAGGGCTACCTGGTGCAACATGATGTTGGGGGTATTATCTTCACCACCTGAAAGTGCATGTCAGGATGACACACACAGGGGATTATCACCACCATATGATGAGGCCTGAAAGGTGATACATAAGGAGGGGCTGTATCATCACCACACTGAACGTGCATGTCAGGGTGACACAAATGTGGGATATCAACACATACTGACATGTGATGGGTGACAAATAATGGGGGGATGTTGCCATTACCACCTAGAAGTGCATGTCAGGTGACACAATGGTTGAGTATTATCACCAACTGAAAGTTCATCTCAGGGTGACACAACGGGGGGGTCTTATCACTACCAGAAAGTGCATGTCATGGTGACACACAGAAGGCATGTTATCTCCACATATAAGGTCTCATGGGTGACACATCATGCAAGGGCTGTTATTACAACCAGAAAGTGCATGTCAGGGTGACACAGAATGGGGTTTATAATAATTACCACCTGAAAGTACATGTCAGGGTGACATACAATGTAGCGGTATTACCATCACCAAATGATCAGGACTGATGCCTGACCCACAATGTGGGAGATGGTGTTATCACCACCTGAAGGTACATGTTAGTGTGGCGCATAATGGGGAGGTATCATCACCATATGATGTCCAATGGATGATACAATGGGGGGGTATTGTCATCACTACCTGAAAGTTCATATCAGGGTGACACACTGAGGGGTATTATCCCTATCTGAAAGTCCATTTCAGGGTGACACAATCGGGGGCTATCATCACCACCTGAAAGTTCATGTCAGTGTGACGTATGATGGGGGCTGTTATCGCCATGTTAAAGTGCAAGTCAGGGCTACCTGGTGCAACATGATGGGGGGTGTTATCTTCACCTAAAAGGGCATGTCAGGATGACACATAATGGGGGTATTATCACCACATGATAAGGTCCAAAGGCTGACGCATAATGGGGCAGTATCATCACCTTCTGAAATTGCATGTCACAGTGGTATATAATGAGGGGATATTATCACCACATAATGAAACCCAGTGGGTGAAAATGGGGGGCATTATCATCACCACCTAAATGTGCATGTAATGGTGACACAATGGTGGGCTATTGTCATCACCTTGAAAGTGCATGTCAGGGTGACATGTCAATGGGGGATATTATCAACACATGCTGACATGCAATGGGGAATAAATAATGGGGGGTTGTTACCATTACCACCTGAAACTGCATGTCAGGGTGACAATGCTTGGTTATCACCAATCGAAACTTCATGCCCGGGTGACGCATAACGGGGGTATTATCACCACTGTTAGAAAGTGCATGTCATGGTGACACATATTGGGGGTGTTATCAGATCTATATTACCATGTCAAAAGGCATGTTCGCCGAACATGTCTTAATTGACACAGTAATGTCGACTTGTCTAAAAATAGAACAGTCGAGTCAGCAAATTTTTTCCCAGGAGGAAAAAAAAAATCACTTGCCCATCATCGGGGATTTGCTCTTTTCCCCACTGTAGTGCTATCTCGGAGTTGGTATGTTCAGTTAGGGGGGCAAAGACCCCCATGTAGGGTTTGAAAGTGTTTTTTTTTTCTGTATGGCTGAGCGATTTCTTCCCCTGGGAAAACATTAGCTGACTCAGCCATTCGGGTTTTAAACAAGTCAGTATTACTGTGATGATTAAGATGTATTGGACGAACATGTCTTTTGACATGGTAATATAGACCCTTATCTCCACATAAGTTCTCATGGGTGACATAATACAGAGGATGTTATCACAACCTGAAAGTACATGTCAGGGTGACACAGAATGGGGGGATATAATTACCACCTGAAAGTACATGTCAGGGTGACATACAATGTGGGGGTATTGCCATCACCACATGATCAGGACTGATGGCTGACACATAATATGGGGAGAGTGTTATTACCACCTGAAGATGCATATCAGGGTGACACATAATGGGGAGGTATTATCATCATATGATGAGGTCTGATGGATGACACATAATGGGGGGGGGTATTGTCATCACCTGAAAGTTCATGTAAGTTGATACATAATGAGGGGGTATTATCACCACCTAAAAGTGCCTGTCATTGTGACACAAGGGGTATCATCACCTCATGAAAGTAATAATGAGGGGTATTATCACCTCCTGAAAGTGCATCTCAGGGTGACCCATAATGGGGGTATTATCCTCACCACATGATGACATCAAAATGTTGACATAATGGAACAGTATTATCATATCCTGAAATTACATGTCAGCAAGACACAAAATGAGGGGGTTATCACCACCAGGAAGTGCATGTCAGGGTGACCCATAACGAGCAGTTTTATCACTATCTGAAAGTGCATTTCAAAGTGACACATAATGGGGGGTTGTCATCACCATGTAAAAGTACAGGTCAGTGTGACACATGATGGGGGGGTATTTTTGCCACCATAAAGTGCATATCCAGGCTACCTGGTGACATATGACAAGGGATGTTATCTTCACCTGAAAGTGCATGTCAGGATGAAACAATGGGGGTATTATCAGCACATGATGAGGTCCAAAGGGTGACACATAATGGGGCAGTATTATTACCACCTGAAATTGCACGTCAGGGTGACACATAATGGGGGGGGTTGTCACCACATCATAAGGTCTGATGGGTGGTGCACAATGTGGGGGTAATTATCACCACCTGAAGGTGCATGTCGGGGTGACACATGAGGGGACATTCTCTACCTGAATGTGTAAGTCACTGTGATGTATAATGAGGGGGTATTATCATCTCCACCTGAAAGTGCAGGTCAGGGTGACGCATAATGTGGGGGCATTATTATTACAACCTGAAGGTGCATGTCAGGGTGATACACAAAGGGGGGATATTATCAACACATGCTGACATCAGATGGGTGACTTGTAATGGTGGGGTGTTATCACCAACTGAAAGTGCATGTCAGGCTGAGACATAACAGGGGGTATTTTCTTAACTACCTGAAGGTGCATGCCAGGGTTACACATATTGGGGGGTATTATCACCACCTAAAAGTACATGTCAGGGTGACATACAATGGGGGTATTATCATCACCACATGATCAGGACCGATGGCTGACTCACAATGCAGAGGGGATGTTATCATCACCTCCTTAAAGTGCATGTAAGTGTGACATGGGTATTATCACCACCTTAAAGTGGAAGTTATTGTGACAATGTGACACACAGATTGGTATTATCCTCACCACTTGAAAGTGCATGTCAGGGTGAGACATAAAGGGGTATTATCACCACATGATGAGGTCCAAGGGGTGACGCACACTGCAGTGGTATTACCACCTGAAATTGCATCTCAGGGTGACACAATGGGGGTATTATCATCAACACCTGAAATAGCATGTCAGCATGGCACATAATATGGGGTTTAATCATCATCACTACTACCTAAAAGTGCATGTCAGGGTGACACACAATGAGGGGGGTGTTATCACCAACTGAAAGTGGGGGCAGTATTATCACCATGTGAATGTGCAAGTCAGGGTGACACAATGGGGGGATAATATCACTACCTGATTGTGCATGTCAGGGTGACAGATAATGGAGGAGTATTATGACCACATAATGAGGTCAGATGGCTGACACGTAATGGGAGTTTTTATCATCACCACCAGAAAATGCTTGTTGGGGTGACACATAATGGGGATATTATTACCACCTGAAAGTGTATCTCAGGGGGAGACATAATGGGGTGGTATCTCCACCAGAAAGTGCATGTCAAGGTGACAAATAACAGGGGTATTATCAACACATGAGGTTCAAAGGCTGACACATAATGGGGCAGTATTATTGCCACTACCTGAAAGTGGAGGTCAGAATGACACATAATGGGTGGGCATCGTTATCACCACATGATCAGATTCAATCAGTGACGCACAATGTATGGGTTTATCATCGCCTGAAACTGCATGTCAGGTGACACATAATGAGTGGGTATTACTGTCACTACATGATGAGGTACGATGAGTGACACGTAATGAGGGGATATTAACATCACCACATGAAAGTGCATGTCAGGGTTATACATAATGGGGAGGAGGTTTCACCAAATAATGCGAGGAGATATCACCAAATAATATGGTCAGATGGATGACACATGATGGGGAATACTGTCTTAATCTGAATCTTCATATCAGGGTGACACACAATGAGGGGGTGTTATCACCACCTGAAAGTACATCTCAGGGTGACACATAATGTGGGGGTATTATGATCACCACATGATGAGGACTGATGTTTGGCACATAATGGGGATATTATCACAGCCAGAAAGTGCATGTCAGGGTGACACATGATGGCGGTATTACCACCACCTGAAATTTCATCTCAGGATGACACACAAAAATGGGTATAATCACTATCTGAAAGTGCATTTCAGGGTGACACATAATGGGGGGATAACATCACCTTCTGAAAGTGCAGTTCAGTGTGACATGATGGGGAGTATTATCACCATCACCTTAAATTGCATGTCAGGGTGACATAAAGGGGTGTATTATCATCAACTGACAGTTCATGTCAGGGTGATGCATAATGGGGGTATGATCACCAACTGAAAATGTGTTTTAGGGTGACACATAACATGGGGTACTATCACTACCTGTAAGTTCATGTCAGGGTGACACACAAAGAGGGGGTGTTATCTCCACATAATAAGGTCTGATGGAAAGACACATAATGGAGGGGGTGTTATCGCAACCTGAAAGGGCATGTCAGGGTGACACATAATGGGGGTATTATCATCACCACCTGAAAGTACATATCATGGTGATATTCAGTGTTGGGGGTATTATCATCACCACATGATTAGGACAGATGGCTAACACATTATGGGCATCGCAGTGGTGCAGCAGTTAACGTTGTCACCTCACAGCAAGAGGCTCTTTGGTTTGATTCTCGGCTAGGTTGCCTTCTGTGTGGAGTTTCATGTTCTCCCTGCATGGGTTTCCTCCGAGTACTCCTGTTTCCTTCCACAATCTAAAGAGATGCGTCTGGAGCATTTCTCCCTGAGCCTCCACTGAAAATAGTCTCTGTTCTAGTCGGACTTTCCTGGTCAACAAAATGATAAATAAAAAATTATGCCTAGGGAGGTGTTTTCACCAAGTGAAGGTGCATAACAGGGTGATGCATAAAGGGGAGACATTATCACCACCAGAAATTGCATCTCAGTGTGACACATAATGGGGGATATTATCACTACATGATGCAGTCTGATGGGTGACGCATAATGCGGGGGTTATCACCACCTAAAAGTGCATGTCATGGTGACACAATGGGGAGGTATTATATGATGAGGTCTGATAGGCTACACAAAATGGGAAGGTGGTATCATCACCACCTGAAAGTGCATGTCAGGGAGACACATAATGGGGCGGTATTATCTCCACCAGAAAATGCATGTCAGGTTGACAAATGGAGGGTAGTATCACTAAATGATGAGGCCTGATGTGTGACACATAATGGGGGGGGGGCAGTATCTTCACAACCTGAAAGTAAATGTCATGGTGACACATCATGGGGGATATTATCACCCCTGAAATTGCATGTCAAGGTGACACAAAGTGGGGATATCAACACATCCTGACGTCTGATGGGTGGCGCACAATGTTGAGTTCTTATCACCTCTTGAAAGTGCATGTCAGGGTGACACATAATGGGTGGGTATTATCACCACCAACAGAAAGTTGATGTCAGGTTGACACATAATGAGGGCATTATCATCACTGCCTGAAAGTGCATGTCAGGGTGATGCATAATATCTATAGGCACCGGAACAATAGGGGGAGGGAGCGCCCCCCACTTTTACAGCTGTGGAGGGAGGAGGACCCAACAGAAGACCCATGAGTGCTTTGTAAATTAAACGTGCAGGGAACTATGTTTTTAGCAGCTGACAGACTCAACCATGGTAAGAAGATGTTTTTTATGTGCTCCATTCAACTGCTTTTGTTTGTTATGGTGCTCTGTCCTGCCATTCGGTAAGAAGACATTTTTTATGTGCTCTGTTCAGCTTTAGTTTGGTGCATGTGTGTGCATGCGTGTGTGTGTGTGTGTGTGTGTGTGTGTGTGTGTGTGTGTGTGTGTGTGTGTGTGTGTGTGTGTGTGTGTGTGTGTGTGTGTGTGTGTGTGTGCACATGCCTTTCACCTTTAGTTTGTTATGGTGCTGTGCTCTGCCCTGCCGTTCACCTTTAGGAAGTCAGAAACGTAGATGATACTTTTAACACTGTGCAGAGATTCATATATACTAAGATTTCTAATTTGGGGATAGCACAGTATTTCTTGAATACGTTGTACAACAAAACCAGGACTAACCCTCAGAACTCAAATGCTTTTGGAGTGCTAATGTGGAGAAGCGCATGTGCAGTGTTTTGGTGCAGTGCTTTCGAATTATAGTAATTACGAAGGATGGCTGCAGGTGAACTTGAGAAATTACGGTGGTTAAATATACTCCTGGGGATGGTAAGAAAGTTAGAGAAACTGAGGGCTGTACATGTGCTCTTAAAAATATCAAATTGTTTTGTTTCATTACTTCAAATTTATTATGTTGTTGATGGAGTGCATAATTGTTTTGCATTTCTGTACTGCTACTTCAGTTAGTAAACCTTATCTGAAGTGCTAACATGCATTTTAAGTCTGCATCAGAAATGTTATAATTAAAGAAACCCCCTTGTGCTCTGAGTTCCGATTCTCTTGTTAAAAACAGTTGCATTATCTACAAATACTTGTTTTGTAAACATACTTTTGCAGTATACCATTTTCTTGTTGTCGAAGCATAATTATATTATATACAAATACCACTTTTATTGCTTAACCTGAACATAAAAAAGAAAACGCTAATATTTGCTTGGGGATTAAATGACATGTTTGCATAGTCTTTTTTTAAGTTGGAAGCCTGTATTTGGTTGCCAATACATTTTCTGATTGTCATGACGTACCTGCAGCAGATAGAAAGTAAACATATTTGCAAACACGTGTCAATCCCTGTAACTAAGAATTTTCTGTGAAGATTTTTTCGGCAGTCCAGGACCCATTGTAGTACCATTGTTGGTAAAATCTGGTCCAATAAACTTAAAACAATCTGTACCTGATAAACTGGTGTCTTGGGAATCGAAGTGTGAGACAACTGCTAAATTTCTATGGAAAAGCCTTGCAAAATGGTTTAAATTATTCACTTGTCTGATGCCACAGTTCCACCAAACTGCTGTAAAGCATTGTACATTGTAGGTTGCTTCCAGTGGGCAATGGGTGGATCCAAGTCAGGTCCAGTGGTTTCCTTTATACTGCTGGCATTTCCTTTACTCAATGCATAACAGCTGGGAGTTGGTTATTTACTTCAGTATTTTTTTGGGGAGAGGGTTGTAGAAAGAACTCATACCACCTGGAAAGTTTCTTGATTGCTGGGAGTGGGGGGGGGGGGGGCAAGGGTGCAAAAAAAAAAACTATGCTTAGCATCTTATCTGGTTTACTTTTCTTTTTCAAACTTACCAAAATGTCACTGGCTGGCTTCCCAGAATGTGTGCCAGTAGACAAAGTGGCAGATAAAGTTTAAAAAAGTTTTATACCCAAGTAAAATTCAGCAACTGGCAAGCTATACATAAGAATAAAAGCCTTAAATATAATGGATAGGAGTGGTGTGACTCCATAAAATGTGCTACCAGATTGGCAGTAGTAGAGCACTTTCAAATGTTCCAGACTCCTAACCCTCTTATATGAGAGCAAGTACTGATAAGCCATTCCAAACTTAACACCTTTCTGGATTAGCTACTGTACTTGGTCTGCCATATGCTGACATTTTTATGCCCAATAAAAGGTCTGCTTTGATGGAATGATCCCCACTAACTCCACTTAATTGCTTCTTTAGGTTTAACAGATTTTGGAATGTGTTTAACATCTGCCAGACTCAGCAGCCTTGTCTAAACCAAGCAATGTGTCTAACTATTATGAGGTCATGGTTTAACTGTGAAATGGGTCTTTTCAATGAGGTACTCAGATGCACATAGTGACAGGATGCACAGACAAATATATTCTGCAGTGTTAGTAGTCTTGCCTTAGTGCTATCCCTGAACTGGCGTCTCAGAATTATTATGTGGCACTAACACTGGGAATGTACTTTTAAGTCAGTTTTTTTTTCAGTAAAAAACATTTTATTTGATACTGTTCTGCAGACTGCATTTCAATGTTGTTATCCTCCACATGGGAAATACGAGATTCCTTCTCTAAAATCGTTATGGTCAGTACTTCTACTATATATTTAATACCCATACTACTTCAGATTTCGTGTGTGTGTGTGTGTGTGTGTGTGTGTGTGTGTGTGTGTGTGTGTGTGTGTGTGTGTGTGTGTGTGTATATATATAAAATGCCCCAATTACTTATGGCTGGTGGTTAGAATTTACCCAGGCTCAAACCCTGTCCCTTAGATACAAAAGCCTACATTCTCTACCCACACCACCACTTGTGATTTGGGGAGCTGAGTCCATAGCTCTCAGCTGTGTAGATTTTCACAGAACATTTGGCTCATACTTTTGGTTTGTTCCTCTTAAAATTTGTGGTTTTCTGGCAAATCAGTGAGAACAGAATTCACTAAATAATGATGATAGCCCTTTGTTTGTCTTCCTATCTTTTTTGGAAACACATGGTAACACAAAACATTATTTTAGCAACTTTATAAGATTATACAAGCAATATTTAAAATGTTTCCCTGGTTTTGGACCTTTGCCCCTCCTACAAATAAATTTTGGCTTTTTCCAGATTTCTTCTGTGAAATTGAGAGATTTAGTTGTGTCAAGTGGATGGTGCAGTGGTAGTGTTGTCGCCTCACCGCAAAAAGTTTGCTGGTTTGATTCTTGGCTGGGGTGCCTTCTGTGTGGAGTCTGTATGTCCTCCCTGTGTTTTTTGTGGGTTTTCTCTGGATGCTCTGGTTTCCTCCCCCATTACAAAGACATGCATCCAGAGCATTTCTCCCTGGGCCTCTCATGAAAATTGACTTTGTTCCAAGTTGGACTTTCATGCTAAATAAATAAAACATTTTAGAAGGAGCTGAGAGCTTCAGGCGAAGAGAAGTTTAATGCTGCTTATTCCAAGTCCATTTGCATTGTTAGTAGCACAACAGGTAGGAGCCTTACTTTTGACAGAGAAGGCTGGGGTTTCTACTCCCATTATATGCAGATGGATTGCTGGTACTGTACTGTATTGTACTTTAAAGAGAGTGGATGCTGCAGTCCTGTTAATGTCCTCCTTTGGAGGAGTCACCTAGTAACTATGAACCTGTTACCAGTATGCCAGCCATTCCCTATTGCAATATTACTAGCCTATCATTTTTTAAGGTAACATAGACAATTTATTCTTCAAGGGCAACAGACACTTTATTTGTACATGAAGCAATGAAATATAAAGTTTATTCCTAGCAAGCAACCTCTTCCTTAGTTAGAGATCCCTTTAATGTGGAATTATTTAGATGACTGACTTCTGCAGACATTTTGCATATTTACTGACATTGGTGGACTTTCATGGTTGACATTTTCTGAAATGGGTAGTTTTGTCATTACTGGTTCATACATTTTGTTTCATTGCTTACTAGAAGACTGTTCAAAACTACAAATATAAAACATTCAAACAACTGGTGCCGTATTATATAAGGAATATAATTTAATACAATCAGGAAGGTGAATCAACAAATGCATACATGTATGCATGACCCTAAAAATGTGTTTGAAAACAGCCCAGAGGAAAGCGTGAAAGGCTCAAAATCATGGACAAATGTTAAACTTTACTCTTGCTACCAAAGCAATGGATAAAGGTAAAACAGTTCACACCACATTACCTTGACCTGACAAAGCCTTTTGACATAATCAGCTACTCAGGTTTAATACAAAAGATGAATAATGTAAGAGCAAACACTTGCATCACTGGCTGGATTGCCAACTTGCTCACAGGATGCAGGAGATCAAAATAGGGGAAGAGACCAATCACCAGTGGAGTCCCCCAGGGTTTGGTGCTGAGACTTTTTCTGTTTGGCATATACATCTCAAAATTAAAAGGAAATACCAAAGGGCTTTGGCCGGCTACATTTGAGATGACTGCAAGCTAGGAGCAGTTATTGAATCCCCAAATGATAACCATCATGCAGGAAGATTTGTCCCAAATAATAACTGGTGTCAAAATCATGACAATGCCCTCTGAGAACTGACCCAACTGTTTGGCATTTGTGAACTTGTGTGTACAGTGATCTAACGTTTGACCAACATGTGCCCAGAGTAATAAGAAAGCTTTTCTATAATGCACAGCTTATAAACAAATTGATTGTGACTAGATCTACAGATGTTGTCCCTCTTTACAATGCTCTCATTCGGTCAATCATTTTGTATAATGCCCACTTTGGCATCTATCTGTCCAGCCCCATGCAACAATTGGAATAACAAAGTCAAAATTTGCCACAAAAACCAATAAAGAAAGTATAATTCCACAGTTGAAGACAACCAAGCCGAAAAGATGTTATTAAACTGTCTTTAATGGACAGAACAAAAAATATAAAAAAAACATAAGCCAAAATTCAATCAAGCGCTTTCGCCTGGTTAATATCAGGCTTTATCAAGATGTAAACTGAAAAAACAAATCACTTTATATACTTATTAACTAGTCACATGACAAGCAATTAATTCAAACTACAAATTGAATTAATTCTGTTTTAAAGATACCTTCACATAAAAAACTATGTAAACCTTGGTATCTTTATATGAAAAACAAGCATTTACAAAAAATCAAAAATATGTACGTGTTTTAAGACCATGCCTATACACAGAGTAAAAAATGTATTCACGTACTAGTAAAAAAATATTAAAAACTTCCTGGTGAGATTTCTTTGGCCAATGCTGATCTACAGGAGCAGCCCATGAAGCAACAAACTAGTTGTTCTAATGGAGTTAATGGGGTCGCGAAGGATTTTAACTTCAATGTTTGGACAAAACAACAGTTTTTACCAGGGGTTTTCAATTTGTTCCTTTACGTTCATTAGATTTAACCAAGACATTATTAGATTTAAAACTTTTCATTAGACTGTTAAACTTGACTATTCAATTTAAAGGGCAAACATGTTTAAACGAGGGCTTTACAAGATCTAGTACATTAAACCCTCCTACCCACCCAGCTCTCAAGATATTCGAAGAGCTAGTTGAAATGGATTTAAGGAAACAATATTCAATTAATATGTCTTCTCAACCCACTAATTTAGACCCTGAGTTATATCAGTTGATCAACTTTCTCAAAAAAGAGGGGGTCAGAGTTATGAAACCAGACAAGGGAGGGGGAGTGGTTTTAATGTACAATTGGGCTTATGACATGCATATGCATAATATGCTGCAAGATACTGAGCAGTACGAGGTGGTCTCAATTAATGAGATTAATATAGCTTATTCTAAAATCAATTATTTATTATATGACCACCTAATGCAAGGGGCTATTAATGAGAAGTTATGGAATTTTTTACATGTTAACAAACCCATAACCCCAGTGATTTTTGGGATTCCCAAGGATCACAAAGGTCTGGATCCTTTAAAATTTAGGCCGATTGTTGCAGGTGCGGGCAGTATTGTAGAACCATTGGGTAAATTTATTGACCAAACTGTTAAAAAGTTAGTTCTATCTTTGGACCATGTTTGCAAAGATTCATGGGAGTTTCTCAAAGGTATTGAAAATATTTTTTACAATTCAACTAATTTCATGATAACCATTGACATTCTGGAATTATTTCCCAGTATCTCCCATTCCACTGGCTTAGAGTGGTTCAATGAGGTTTTATGTTCACTTTCTGGATTTAGTCCCAACATTGTTAGGCTGGTAGTTGAATTTATGGAAATCATCCTTGAAAATAATTTTATTTATTTTAATGGAGAGTTGTTTAGGCAAAAGAAAGGAGTGGCCATGGGTGCCCCATGTGCCTAGTCATATGCCAACATTGTACTCCATTACTGGGAGAATAAATTTATATTTTCAGCTCCCTGGTCTAAGTTTATTACTCATTATAAGCGAAACCTAGATGATGTACGTTTATTATGGAAGGGAAGTCTGAATACTTTTTTGGACTTTATGACCTATATCAATTCCTCTACACATTTATTAACCTTTACATACAATGTTCGTGAGGATGTCCTGAATTATTTGGATATTTCCCTGTTCAAAGATCAACACACTGGTACTTTTCAGTCAGAAATCTATAGAAAAGCTACCTTTCCTAATTCCTACCTGCATTTTGATAGCGGTCACCCCTTCCACCAGAAAAAAGGTATAATAAAGGGACAGTTCATCCGGGCATCCATGATGTCTAGTACGGAAGAACTATTTTTGGAAGATGTTTATTTTTTTAAAAAATCTTTTTTGGAAAGAGGCTATCCAACTCATCTGGTCAATAGCTTAGCGCAAGAAGTAATGACTAATAGAGAAAACAAATATTTTCCTTTATTGGGCACAGGTTTTAGAGATGGATAGATGTGTGGAGCAAAATGTTCAATTTGACGTACGCAATGCTTTTATTCACACTTTTACTAAAGATTTTTTACAAGTTGAACAAACAGTATTAAGATATTGGCCACTGCTAACACTTCAGGGAGACGTAAATAAACTAGTGTCTAATAAACCTAATTTTGTGAACAGGAGGAACATTAACCTGAAGGGTTTATTTGAGAGGTAACTTTGTAAGAGTCATGCACAGTCTAGTTCTAGACTTGGCACACACAAGTGTGGGGCATGCAAGCAATGTCCTTTTATTATTAATGACAATAGTCTGTACATTGTTTCAAGGGGATATAAATTCAAAGCATTTGGCTATTACAATTGTGCGGCTAAAGGTGTCGTATATCTTGGACTATGCACCCAGTGTCTCAGTTTTTACATTGGTAAAACTGAGAGATCTTTAAGGAAAAGAATTTATGAACATCTGTATGATGTTTCAAAGAAGAAAGACACAAATGCTTTTTATAAGCACTCTTTACAATGCCCCAATATGCAGTTGAAATTTATGGTTTTAGAACAGGTTACACACAACCCAAGAGGGGGCGACTGGGAAACATCTCTGGAATACAGAGAATTGTTGTGGCAATTGAAATAAATGCCACTAAACCCCCTGGGCTTAATGATAATGTTAGTATTATAAGTGTGCTGAAGTAGAGGAAGGCAAGATTATAACATCACAGAATAAATTATAAACATGATGTACAACACAATTTTTTACTATAGTGCACACATTACTACATTATCAGTAGTCAATTTTTGTAAGTATTGTATTGCACTGCATGTTCAGGTCAGGTGCTGATTGTTTTACTTGAATACGAATTTGCAATTTTTAATATATATTTTTTTAATATATATTTTTTTTATATATTTTTACTAGTACGTGAATACATTTTTTACTCTGTGTATAGGCATGGTTTTAAAACACGTACATATTTTTGATTTTTTGTAAATGCTTGTTTTTCATATATGATACCAAGGTTTACATAGTTTTTATGTGGGGGCATCTTTAAAATAGAATTAATTCAATTTGTAGTTCAAAGTAATTGCTTGTCATGTGACTAGTTAATAAGTATATAAAGTGATTTGTTTTTTCAGTTTACATCTTGATAAAGCCTGGTATTAACCATATCAACAACTGGAATACCTTCAGTGACCTTACTAAAAGGATACAAGTCCTAAACAATGGGTCTTGCATGGATCACCTCAAATATTTATTACTATACTCTGTATCCTACAGAGTGCTTAGAGGTGACGTGTCTGGCATACAAGGCATTCTCTAACCTAATACAGATAGACCTACTGAACATCAACAAGTCAAATGGCATCAGAAATATAGTCCAGGTATCTAAACTGAATGTTGTGGAGAGACTGATATATATCACAGAGGCAACCACTGTTCCAGAAAAGACTATCCATAAAAATAAAACAAAGCTCATCTGTCCATATCCAAATGCAACTTGGATCTAAGGATGGTTAATAGAAAATGTACTCCGGGATTGCCCCTCATGCCACTAATGGATAGAGGCCATTCCTAAATGCTGCATCCCTTACATGGGTCCCCTCACATTATCTATGGTAGGATCACAGTTATTCTCAGTAGGGCTAATATGCAGTTATCAGCCATGGGATAGGTAAGACCAATCAAAAAATATTAATTCAAGCACCAAAAGGGAATTGGCTAAGCTTAAAATGTCCTCCAAGTGAACCTATGTTGTGGTAGTAAACAGTTATAAAAAATTGCCCTTTTTAGATCACTAAGTGCCCCTCTCACCCTCCACCCTCCCAGTCTTCAACAGCTTCCATCGCCTATGGTATTATCACCACCCAAAAGTACATGTCAGGGTGACCTACAATGTGGGGTATTATCACATGATCAGGACTGATGGCTGATACACAATACAGGTGAGGGTTATCACCATCTGAAGGTGCATGTCAAGGTGATACTCAAAGGGGGACATTATCATCACCACCTGAAAGTGCATGTCAGGGTGACGCAATGCAGGGTATCACCACATGATGAGGTCCAATGGCTAACACAATGCGGGTGTTATCAATACCACCTGAAAGTGCATGTCAATATGACACATAATGGGGAGGTATTATCACCATATGATGAGGTCTGATAGATGACGTATAATGGAGAGGTATTGACATCATCGCATAAAAGTTTATATCAGGGAGAAACACAATGAGTGGGAAGTTACCACCTGAAAGTGCATGTCGATGTGACATATAATGAAGGGTATTATCACCATCTGGAAGTACATGTCAGGGTGACATAATGTGGGGTGTGTTACCTTCTGAAAGTGCATGTCAAGGTGACACCTAATGGGGGTATTATTCTCACCACATGATGACGTCCTAATGGTGACAAATAGTGGGGCAGTATTATCATCATGATCTGAAATTGCATGTCCACATGAAACATAATGGGGTTATCACCACCTGAAAGTGCATGTCAGGGTGACACACAAGGAGGTGTTACTGCATGATGAGATCCAAGATCTAATGGGTGACGCATAATGTGGATCACCAACTGAAAGTACAT
The DNA here is from genome assembly GCF_019279795.1 of Protopterus annectens. Taxonomy (NCBI): domain Eukaryota; kingdom Metazoa; phylum Chordata; order Ceratodontiformes; family Protopteridae; genus Protopterus; species Protopterus annectens. The sequence continues at coordinate 237,363,452 of NC_056743.1, read as the reverse complement.
CTCAGGGTGACACAATGTGGGGGGTATTATGATCACATGAGGATCGGTGGGTGGCACATAATGGGGATGTTATCATCACGACCAGAAAGTGCATGTCAGTGTGAGACATGATGGTATTACCATCACCACCTGAAATTTCATGTCAGGATGACGCACAGAGGGGTATTATCACTAAGTGAAAGTGTATTTCAAGGTGACACATAATGGGAGAGCTGTCATCACCACCTGAAAGTGCAAGTCAGTGTGACACATAATGGGTGGATCTTATCACCACATAATCAGATCTGTTCAGTGACATGTAATGTGGGGGTTTTATCACCACCTGGAAGTGCATGTCAGATGACACATAACGGGAAGATATCACCACCTGAAAGTGCATGCCAGGTAACGCATAATGGAGGCTATTATCACCACCTGAAAGTGCATGTCAGTGTGACACAATGAGAGGCATCTGAAAGTGCATGTCAGGGTGACATGTAAAGGGGCGATATCAGCCCATGCTGACATCTGATGGGTGAAATAATGGGGGAGGTGCTATCGCCACCTGAAAGTGCATGCCATGGTGACACATTAATGGAAGAGTATAATCACCAACTGAAAGTTCATGTCAGGTGAAACATAATGGGGGTATTATCACTACCTGAAGGTGCATGTCAGGGTGACACAGAGTGGGTATTATCAATAATAATAAGGTCTGATGGCTGACACATAATGGAGGGGTTATCACAACCTGAAGGTGTGTGTCATGGTGACACATAATGGGAGTATTATAATCACCACATGGAAGTACATGTCAGGGTGGCATACAATGTGGGAGCATTATTACCACATGGTCAGGACCAATTGCTTACACAGTGTGGGGGGGCATTATCACCACTGAATGTGCATGTCAGGATGCACATCATGGGGGACTATTATCACTATACGATGAGGTCTGATGGGTGACACATAATGGAGGGTTATCACCACCTGAAAGTGCATGTCAGGGTGATGCAAAACGTGGGGTATTATCATCACCATCTGAAAGTGGATACCAGTGTGACAATGGGGTGGTGTTATCACCACCTGAAAGTGCATGTCAAGGTGACATATCATGGGGGTATTATCATGAACTAAAAGTGCAGGTCAGGATGACACATACTGGGGAGGTATTACCATACAAGGTCCGATGGATGACACATAATTGGGGGGTATTGTCATTACTACCTGAAAGTGCATGTCATGGTGACACAATGTGGGGTTATCACCACATAATGTGCATTGGGTGATGCATAATGGGGGTGTTACCACCACCTGAAAGTGCATGTCAGGGTGACACCTAATGGGAAGGTATCACCATATAAGGAGGTCCAGTGGGTGACATGATGGGGCTAGTTAACACAATGCATCTGAAATTCTCCAGGTGCAACTAACACTAGGTAAGACTGCAATCCAAATTGTAGCTTGCTACAGATCCCCCACCATGCCCCAAGATTCTCACTACACCTTTCTAAACTTACTGGAAAATATTAAGATACAACCAAACACCCTAATACTGGGTGATTTCAACTACCCTGCCATTAACTGGGAAAACTACTCTGGTACCAACTCCTTTTCCCAACGGTTTTTGGAATTCATAAATTCCTATGCCCTGGATCAAGTAAACCATTGTCCCACCAGGGGCTCCAATACCCTAAACCAGGTCATTACCAACATGGGAGATAGATGCTCCACACCAGTGGTCACCCCCTCATTGGTCAGGTCTGACCATAAGGAAATCACCCTTGACATCCACATACCCACCCCCCAGTAAGTAAACCTCCTTAACAACTTCTCCAAAGCCAACTTCATGCTACTGAAGTCAGAAGTGACAAACTTCATGACAACCATGCAGACAGGATCTGAAAGTTCGACTGCAGAATCATACACTAAGGCACTGAATGAGCACATCCACCCATGCATGAAACATGCCATCCCAAATAGAACCAAGGTGCTCTTCTCCAAAAAAAGGAAGCCAATCTGGTGGTCCTCTGCTATTAACAAACTATACAACAGAAGAAAGAAACTGTTGCAGAAAAGAGGAAAATCCCAGGATGCAAAAAACTCCCTCACCAGCCTCAGTAAGAAGCTGAGATCCCTCATAAAATCCTCAAAAGCTAGTTACGGAAATAAAATTGCCAAAGATTCCAAAGACAACCACAAGGTATTCTATAGAAACGCTGCCATTATTTCTTTGATTTTTGTTCTTATTATATTAGCCTGTTCTACTATTTTGGTTTACATTAAAGTTTTTTTTTCTTGGTGTTTTAAAAGTTATTGGCTAGGGACAGCCTTTTCCATTCACTGAGTGAAAGGAAATTAACTCTAGCTAATTAGTGGGAGGAGCCTAGAAATATTATTTCTTATTAAACTGCAAGTGCTGTGAGACTGCTTCTGGTGAGTGACTACATTTGACTTTGGATTGGAATTCTTCATTTAAGGTTTGGATAATTCCACTATTTATTTGTTTATTTATTTATTTATAGTTTTTGCTTTTATTATATTAATTTGTTTTATTTAAAATTTAGTTTTACCTTTAAAACTCCCTCTCTCTGTACCTCTACCGGTATTCACAAAAGGCTTAACACTAGGTGGTCTCCTTTTTTTATTTTATTTATTTTATTTTATATTTGTTAACATCTTTATTAATAACCTTCAGTCGTTATCCAGAGTACTCTCATACAATATTCAGATGACTCTACTATTATCTGTTCCACTGATTCTATGTCTTATCTACAACAAATTGCTCAGCTGGCCTTTACTTCCATTGAGACCTGGCTCCGTCACAATCAATGGGCACTTAATCCACACAAAACCAAAATTCTCCTTTTTACACCAAAGGAAAAAAACTCTCTTAAACAAAGCTCAGTTCAAGCTACAGTCTCAAAACAACACAAAAATCAAAATGTTTACTGTCATCAAATTACTGGGAGTAATAATATTTGACTTGCACATACAACATACAACATAATATTAACAAAACACACCAAAAACTAGACATCCCGTATCAACACAAACACTTTTTTAACTCGTCCACTAGTCAAACCCTTGCTATCACCCTACTTACCACCCTGTCTCATCTATGGTGCCTAATTACTCATTCACCTTCAATTCTCCCTAAAAACTAAGCTTGAAACATGCAAAACAAAATTGCCAAGTTTGCTACAAATGCTAAATGTTCTCCCCACCACTGTACATTCCTACACTCCCTTAATTGGTTTGAACTCCCTCACTATCTCACTGCAATTGACAACTGTGCATCGAATAATCTACAAACATTTACCCTGTCCTGCCCTTAGTTCATTATTTATCAGTTATCTACCCTAAAGATCTCTCAGATCTGAATATCATCAACTTTTGCTGGTTCACAAACCTAAGCTATCTGCCGGTCAGCTGCTATACTCCTGTAATGTAGCCAGATCCTGGAATTCCCTTCCATCAACAATTAGAACTAATCAAATCCTAACACCTTTCAAAACTTATTTACGTGAGTACCTCTCCATCCTGGAACTACACATGCACCAAGCCTCTACCCCTCAAAACCTGACTCCTTCTACTTCCTGAATATATTCTAATACCCATCCACTTATCTACCATACTGTGTTTCTCTTTAATCACTAGTTTTCAATTAAGGATTTCCCAATATTATTCTAGCATGTCCAAAGGTCAGTTGTCAATCTCCTCTCTGGTCCAGCTGGTGAATCTGGGAATCTTGAGGCAATGTTATAACTGCCTCATGTACACAGACAACCCTCTCCTCCTCCCACATAACACAAATACTTGTGAGAGATGCAGCTATTTAGCCAAACTGGAGGCTGAGCTCTCTCAACTCAGGACTGAAGATAAACTGTCTTTAATGGACATAAAAACAACCATAAAACAAACAAATCTACCAACTCAATCAACCTTAAACCAAGCTTTATCAAGATGTCTGAAAAATTTACAATAAACTTCTTAACAGCATGACACCCAAACAATCAAACTAAAAAGAATAATTCTTTTAAAATACCCACAAAAACATGTAAAGCTTGATCTTTATATGAAAACAAGCATTAACAAGCATGGTGACTCCATATCAGGAACAATGCCAAAACAAAGTTGTTTAGGTCTATTGTTAAGCTTGCATGTTCAGTTAGAAACCCTTTCCAATCACAACAAGAGGATACACTAGCAATTACGGAGGATTGAAAGCAGCCCTATGTTATTATCTGAAGTGGTATGAAACTACTGTGGGAGTAGACTGCAGGATTTTAAACTATTTCCCTAAGGTTCCAATGCTTACATTGCAGTATTTCTTCATTTGCTTAAAAGTATTACAGTTAAATGTTTTTAATTTAAAATGCCTTAATTGTTTTTTGGGTTTCAAAGTTCTGGCTCAGGTCAGTGAAAACTCATTCCTTCATTGCCATTCAGTGTTGGATCCTGTCACCTGGATCGAAATGTTAAATAAATTTATGCACTATCTGCAATTTAGGTTGAATAAACATAATGAAAGACCTGTTAGAAAATATCACTGTTATCTGGGTAAAATGTAAATAAAAGAAGTATGTTCGTATTTTAACGACTGCAGAAGTTCTCCCAGATTAATAAGGGCGAACATCGATGTCTTGTTAAATGAAATCCTCTGTGGACCTGGAGTTTGTACTTTATATGGGTGATAAAAGGAGTTTGACTGTGTAAATTGGGACTTCATTTTAAAACATGACAGAGTTGTTATACCAAGTGTCTAAAGGATCAAACAATCCTTTCTACAGCTCAAGGCATGCCAATAAGGTGGATCTAACAAGAAAGATGGTAGTGATAGTAACCCTTCATGTCTACCCTCTCATGGGACTACTTTTAAGGTCTTCAATGTCTGGAGGGAATAAATGATGGTCGCATCAACTCAATACTAGGTATAAGTATTTCTTTGTTTGCAAATGAGTAAGCCTTAAGGTTTCTACAATTCTGAGTTATAAAAATGCCATGGAATAGATGAAATTTCAGTATAAATATCCAAAAGATCATAGGGTCACAAACTGGGGACAAACATTCTCCACACTAGGAAGTATAACTTCAGGTGAGAAGTAAATGATACTAAAACGTGGAAGAATGGGCCCTGGAAGTTTACAAAAAGAATAGTGTCGAATCAAAAGGAAACTCACACTACTCAAGACGGTTCACACAAGGCCCTGACAGAGAACACACAACCCAACTCGGAACACTTACAAACATCATGAACACCACAGAGCAGCAGGCAATCACCACAAAACCAGTGATGGTTAGAATGGTCAGCATGCAGATACTTTAAATAAGAAGTTTTTTTAAATAAATTTCATTGAAAGAGGAACTCCTGGCCAGTTATTAGTAAAAAAAGAGCAAGTCTAGTACAACCTATGACCTATTTCAAGAAAAATGGAAATGCTCAGATCTGCTACACAACAGAATGGTATTAAATATTGACCGGGGAAATACTGCCAATATGCTCAGATCAATTTAGTAATATACTGACCCCAAAGGGACATTGCCAATATACTGGCAGACGATTAGTGCCAACTTCACCTCTCTCCCCAAAAGGGGAGAGATAACATTGCCAAAGTGTACTAACACACACACAGGTGAAACGCACTCTCAAAGCTAAGAATACAGCATCCATGGGACCAGATGACATCCCAGGCTGTGGACACCAGGCGTTAAATGAGAATTAAAAATGAAGGCACCTCACTGAAGTGCTGTTTAATCATGCCTCACCTCAGGCTCGTGCCCTGAGTGGCAGCTACGTGGTCCCACTCCACAAGGGGCCCTTGGATCCTGGGAACTACGCCCATCAGTCTGACAAGTCTAGTCTGCAAGGGCATGGAGAGATCATCATGGAACTATAAACAAAGATATTGGAAACCTTAAGACTTGGACCACCCAGTTTGGCTTTGTAAAGGGCCGATCTTCTTGAATCTGGTTGACTTCTTTGAATCAGTCTCCAGAGCTTGTGGAGGGAAAGGCTGGTCCACACAGCCTATCTGGACCTCGCCAATGCCTTCAACACCCTCCTCCACTCTGGTAATTAGATAAACTTACTAGCTGGGCATAAACCCTAGTCACAAATGGGTTGCCAACTGGCTTAAGGACAGAACCCAAGGGTAGAGTTGCTGGCCTGAGTCAGCTCCAACAAGTGGGACCTCAGAGTTCAGTCCGAGACCACTCTTGTTTGGCATCTACTTTCTGAAGTACAGGCCAACATTAAGGACCTGGTTTAAAAAAGTTCAACATGCTGCAAACTGGGAGCCATTAAATCCCCAATTATGTGGATACTACAAAGGGCCTTACAGAAAGAATGCCGGCCAGAGCCATCAGCTCAGGTTAATGCCAGAAATGATGTTACCTTTGGAAACATGCCATGATTACAATGGTGCAGTACACTAAACATAAAGTGTGATAAAAGTGACACAGGTGGACAGGTTCAGTCAACCCAATACCAACAGTCAGGAATCCTTCTATGGCACAGTCATTAAGGGCTTTCATCCAGAAAGAGTCATTTCACTGTATCATCCCTATTAGACCCATTATAAGTATAATCCCATTTGGTATGTACCTCACAAGACCTCTGAACACAAAAGGCCCAGAAATACCTCATTAAAAGAACACATGCCTAAGCAGATCCAATGGACAGTCAAAAACTCCACTATGCTTTGTGGCATATCATCTACTGGAGGCATCAAGTTACATACAGGAGGTCAAACCCTGAGCTTTGGGCATGCTCCATTAAGAAACCCAATCTCAGAGCCACATGCTCAGGGTAACCTTGACATCACATGAACAAAACATGCTGAGGATAGGTTCCTGACATGACTCCCTAATCTCAAACCACCAAAACATATCAGGCAAGCGACTTTCCTTCAAAAGAACCTTGATGATTGGAGGGAAAAGGAATTCACCGGACTCATGTGAATAAAATGCGGACTGGGGCCCGAGAAGCAAATATTGTTGAGAGAAAATCAGGGGAAATTTTTATGGCTAGGTTCTATAGGTCCGGAATCAATAGTGTACCCACCTATGAACAGAGGGTGACACAAATATGGGTATTATTTATATTAAAATGCTGTCACTGATATGTAATTTGGGCTATTATCAAATGATGAGGTCAGATAGGGTACAATGACTATCACCCATGAAAGTAGTGAATGAAAATGTGATGTTATCACCACCTAAAAGTGCAGGTCAAAATGACACAATGGGGAGGTATTATCACCATATAAATAAGTTGATGACACATAAGTAATTAATTTCCCCTAAATTACATGACAGGATGACGCATGCTGTGGGGTGTTATCACCACATGATGAGGTCCAATGGGTGACACATAATGGGGGTATTACATGAAAGTGCATGTCAGGGTGACACATAATGCAAAGTAATAATGTTTGATGTCCAGTTGACACAATGGTTAAAATCTACCACCTTCAGTTAAAAAAGGTGACAGATAACGGAAGGAATCACCACCTGAACATGCATGTAGGTTTACACAATGGGGTATTATAACACAAGAGGTATGATGGGGCACATAATGGGGTATTATATGAAAGTGCTTCTCAAAGGGGACCAAAAGGGGAGTTTATTATTATTATTTAATTTTTGCCTTAGTATTCAGACCACCTTTAAAGTGCATATCAGGGTGACACAATAGTTGTATTATTTCACATTCTTGTCATGTCAGGATGAAACATAATTGGGTATTATCAATGATTAGTATGGGACTCAATTTGAAAGAAATGTCAGGGTACACCTAATGAAAGTATTATTATCACCAGCTGAAAAGCATGTCAGAAAGAGACCAGGTGGTGGATCATCTTTATCCTAAAGGTTCATGTCAAAAGGCCCATATTGGTGTGTTATCTCCACCTGAAAGTGCATGTCAGGGCAATAATGAGGGTATTATCAATATCTTAATGTGAGTTCCAGGGAACTATGGGAGGTGGTATCATCACCAAAGAAGTGCATGTGGGTGAACAGGAGGTATTAAACCATTGGAAAAAGCATGTCAGCATGAGACATAAAGGTGTTATCACCTTAGTCTGACGGATCCCAGCATATGGGTGTTACTAAAGTGGATGTAGAAGACATGTGGAGGTAGTTTTCACCTAAAAGTCGTCAGGGGACATAATGGGTAGTTCTTTTATGAAAGATGACACATGTAGGGGCATTCATCAATCTGAAAGTGCATTTGAGGGTGCAAATGATGTGTGGGTTGAGTACATGATGAAGTTCAATGGGAACATAATTGGGGAATTTTCCACATCCTGAAAGTATATATTAGCGTGCCATACAATGAGGGTGTAACAATCGGACCAATGCTGAACACAATGCAGAAGAATTATCCCCACCTAAAGACATGAAAGGGTGGAAAAGAGGGGTGTTATCACACCAAAGTAATGGGCTAACAAATATGGGATTATCATCACTATCAAAGTGCAGTCAGTACACATAAGGAGTGTTACAACACCTGAAGTTACACAGTGACACATGATGTATATCACACATCAGAAAGTGCATGTCAGGGGACACACATCAGGACACCACAGAACAGCCAAAGGACACACAAGTGACACATCACCACCTGAAACTGCATGTCAAGGTTGACACAAGGTGGTATACCACCATCTGCAGTTGCTTGGGTGATGCATAATGTAGTGGTATTATCACTTCCTGAATTTTCTTGACAGTTAGTGTTCATCCGTGATTAGGCTGACTTGACATAATGGGATAATACATCATCACCTCAAAATTCATATCGTACACATAATGGGTATGCACCACAAGATTGTATGAGCACAATGGGAAATATATCACCAACTGAAAATGAATGCACAATGACACAATGGGGAATTATCCCAATGAAATTGCATGTCAGGGTGACAAATGAGGTATTACCACCCAAAGCTCTGAGTGGTGACACTAAAGGGCCATATAATACCAATTGAAAGAGCATGTCAGGTGAACATAATGGAGGTTCAATCACCACTTCAAAGCTATATACAGTGACATAATGGAAGTGACATCCCACCTGAAAGTACATCCCAGGGTGATGCAATGAATACAAAATTGAAGTGCACCTTTAGAGGTCATGTAATATTACCACCACCTGAAAATGCATGCCAGGTGACACCTAAGGTTATCACTACCAAAAGTGCAGGTCAGAGTGACACAATGGTAGGTATTATCTTCATCTGAAAGTGCAAAGGGGTGACATATTGGAATTATCAACCACATGATGAGGCAATGGTGAACATACTGGAGGCATTTCTTACCAGGCAGATCATGTCGGTGAACAATTGACATTTGAATCACATAGGAGGTTGGATGGGTGACATATCCAAGTGTTTTCATCACCACTGAAATGCTTGTCAGAGTGTACACACAATGAGTAGCATGATCATAATCCAGCTGGGCATAAAGTCAGGGCGCATAATGGGTTTCATCTCCTCCTAAAGTGAACCCAGGGTGATAAATCTGATCAAATGCAGCACCAGAAAGTGCATGTCATGTGAGTCACCTGAAGGTTTTCCCACCTGAAAGTGCATGGCAGGCCAACAATGAGGGTCTTAACACTATCTGAAAGTGCATGCAAACTGGACAATGCAGTGTTATCACCCCCCTGAAAGTTTATATTAGTGTGACCGGGCATATTATCACCATCTGGTGCATGCCAGGGTGACACATAATGCGAATACATAATGTATATCACGGTTTACACAATGTGGATTATGTCACATGGTATGGTGAGATATAATTCAGCAGTGTTTTCAACACCACCTGAAAGTGCTTGTCAGGGTGTCCTCAATGAGGGGCATTATAATCCACAGAACCTATGGGCAGGGTCACATAATGGGCTATTCATCCAAAAGTGCATGTCAGGGTCATAAATATCCTGTATTAGACCCACCATGAAAATTCATTTGGGAGATGCTAACAGAGCTGTTATACCAGCCAAAATCATCATGACAACAATCACTGGTATTATCACATGGGTCCAATGTGACACAAAATGGAGCGGTACTATCATCACTACCCGAAAGGCTATCAGTGCTTACATTATACATGAAAGTGCTGTGGACATGCTAATTGGGTGGAATCACCCTTTTTTGAAAGTCCACAGTAGGATCAATCTGTATTATCAACAACAAATGAGGTCTAATAGTGTGCATAATCAGAACTTTTCACCTCTGTATACTGCCCATACATGGGGTACTATCACCACCAAGATCATTAAAAGGAACTAATGTGGATTGGGACCAGCGAAAGTAATGGTTACAATGACACATAATGGGTATTATCACCAGTGAAAGCATTTGGGAGAAATATGGGAATTATCACCACCCAAAGATCTCGATGGGTGATAGCGAGGTATATCAATTGAAAAGCATTCAGGGTGACACAATGGGGGATTCTATCATCACATCTGAAAGTGCATATCAGTAATATAATGGAAGTTTTCATTACCATGAAAGTCATGTCGTGACAAATAATGTATCACAACCCCTAAAGTGGGTCTGATTGTGAGGTATACCACATAAAAGTGCCACCTGAAAGTGCATTTAGGGGAGGGCATTATCACCACCTAAAGAGGTGTAAGTATGACACCAAGGGAATGGGGTTCAGGTGATCATCATGTGAGGTTCATTGACCCCATAATGAGGTGAGCTGATCAACATATGAAAGTGCATGTCAGGGTGACACATAATGGGGAGGTAGTATCATGTGTTGATGTCCAGTGGCTGACACAATGGGGATTATTATCAGCACCACCTGACAGTGTATATCAGGGTGACAGATAAGGGGTTAGGGTATTATCACCACCTGAACATGCATGTCATGGTGACACAATGGGGGGGTATTATCAACACAATGAGGTCTGATGGGTGACATATAATGGGGGTATTATATGAAAGTGCTTGTCAGGGTGACACATAATGGGGAGTTATATGATGAGGTCCAACGGGTGACAGAATGGGGGTGTCTAGTCAGCACCACCTGAAAGTGCATATCAGGGTGACACAATGGAGTTGGGGTATTATCATCACCACCTGATCGTGCATGTCAGGATGACACATAATGTGGGGGTATTATCACATGATTAGGTCCAATGGGTGACTCAATTTTGAAAGTGCATGTCAGGGTGACACCTAATGAGGGGTATTATTATCACCAGCTGAAAGTGCATGTCAGATTGAGACACAAGGTGGTGGTATCATCACTACCACCTGAAGGTTCATGTCAGGGTGACCCATAATAAGGTTGTGTTATCTCCACCTGAAAGTGCATGTCAGGCTGACACATAATGAGGGGTATTATCAATATCTTAATGTGCAGTTCAGGGGAACACATAGTGGGGAGGTGGTATCATCACCAACTGAAAGTGCATGTCAGGGTGACACATGAGGGTATTATCATCAACGGAAAGTGCATGTCAGCATGAGACATAATGTGGGGTGTTATCACCACATAAGGTCTGACGGATGACATAATGGGGGTGTTGCCACCTGAAAGTGCATGTCAAGGTGACACAGTGGAGGTATTATCACCTAAAAGTGCAGGTCAGGGTGACATAATGGGTAGGTATTATCTTTTTATGATGAGGTCTGATGGATGACACATAATAGGGGGTATTGTCATCACCATCTGAAAGTGCATTTGAGGGTGCCACATAATGTGGGGTGGTAGCACGACATGATGAAGTTCAATGGCTGACACATAATGGGGGTATTATCATCACATCCTGAAAGTATATGTTAGGGTGCCATACAATGTGGGTGTATCACCACATGATCAGGACCAATGGCTGACACACAATGCAGGGGGTATTATCCCCCACCTGAAAGCACATGTCAGGGTGACACATAATGAGGGAGGTGTTATCACCACCTGAAAGTGCATGTCAGCTTAACACAATAATGAGGGGTATTATCATCACTATCTGAAAGTGCATGTCAGTGTGACACATAATGGTGGAGTGTTATCAACACCTGAATGTTTATATCAGTGTGACACATGATGTAGGGTATTATCATCATCTGAAAGTGCATGTCAGGGTGACACACGATGTCTGGTATCACCACATGAAGAGGTCCAAAGGGTGACACAAAATGGTGTGCTACTATCACCACATGAAACTGCATGTCAAGGTTGACACAATGGTGGGGTATTACCACCATCTGAAGTTGCACGTTGTGGTGATGCATAATGTGGTGGTATTATCACTTCCTGAAATTTTCAGTGTGACAGTGGTAGTGTATCATCCCCACATGATTAGGTCTGATCTGTGACACATAATAGGGGATAATACCATCATCACCTCAAAATTCATATCAGGGTGACACATAATGGGGGTATTATCACCACACAAGATTGTATGAGTGACAATGGGAGATATCATCACCAACTGAAAGTGAATGCACAATGACACAATGGGGATATTATCACCACGTGAAATTGCATGTCAGGGTGACACAATGGGGAGGTATTACCACCCAAAGAGCTCTGAGTGGTGACACATAATAGGGGGTACTATAATCACCAATTGAAAGAGCATGTCAGGGTGACACATAATGGGAGGATTCTATCACCACTTGAAAGTGCATATCAGAGTGACATAATGGAAGGTGTTATCATTACCACCTGAAAGTACATGTCAGGGTGATGCAATGAGGGGTATTATCACCATCTGAATGTGCAGTTCAGGGGTACACATGAGGTATTACCACCACCTGAAAATGCATGCCAAGGTGACACCTAATGGGGGTATTATCACTACCTAAAAGTGCAGGTCAGAGTGACACAATGGGTAGGTATTATCTTCATCTGAAAGTGCATATGAGGGTGCCACATAATGTGGGGTGTTGTCACCACATGATGAGGTCCAATGGGTGACTCATAATGGAGGTATTATCATCACCACCTGGAAGTGCATGTCAGGGTGACACAATGTGCACATATGATCAACACATGAGGAGGTTCGATGGCTGACATATAATTCAGAAGTGTTTTCATCACCACCTGAAAGTGCTTGTCAGAGTGTACACACAATGAGTGGGCATTATCATAATCCATCTAAGCGGGAAAGTCAGGGCGGCACATAATGCAGAGTTTTATCTCCTCCTAAAAGTGCAAGTCAGGGTGATAAATTATGATGATATTAGCATCACCTGAAAGTGCATGTCAGTGTGACACAATGAAGGGGGGTGTTATCCCCACCTGAAAGTGCATGGCAGTGTAACACATAATGAGGGGTATTATAATCACTATCTGAAAGTGCATGTCAGAGTGACACAATGGCAGGGTGTTATCACCACCTGAAAGTTTATATTAGTGTGACACGGGGGCATATTATCACCATCTGAAAGTGCATGTCAGGGTGACACATAATGGGGGTATTACCACCTGGAAGTGTATATCAGGGTGACACAATGTGGGGATTATGGTCACCACATGATGCCTGATGGTTGAGATATAATTCAGCAGTGTTTTCAACACCACCTGAAAGTGCTTGTCAGGGTGATCCACAATGAGGGGGCATTATAATCCACCTGAATGAGCAAGTCAGGGTGACACATAATGTGGGGTATTATCTCCTCATAAAAGTGCATGTCAGGGTGATAAATAGTGGAGGTATTATCACCACCACCTGAAAATTCATGTTGGGGAGATGCATAATGAGGGAGGTGTTATCACCAGCTGAAAATGCATGTCAGTGTGACACATAATGTCTGGTATTATCACATGATGAGGTCCAAAGTGTGACACAAAATGGAGCGGTACTATCATCACCACCTGAAACTGCACATCAAGGTGAAACATTGGTGGTGTATTATCACATGAAGTTGCATGTTGTGGTGATGCATAATTGGGTGGTATCACTTTCTGAAAGTTCATGTCAGTATGACACACTGGTGGTGTATTATCATCCCCACATGATGAGGTCTAATCAGTGATGCATAATTGGGGGGAATTATCACCTCAATGTTCATAACCGGGTGAAACATAATGGGGTACTATCACCACACAAGATCATATGGGTGACACAATGGGGGGTATTGTTACCAGCTGAAAGTGAATGTTACAATGACACATAATGGGAGTATTATCACCATGTGAAATTGCATTTCAGGGTGACACATAATGGGGTATTATCACCACCCAAAGATCTCCGATGGGTGACATAGTAGGAGGGTAATATCAATTGAAAAAGCATTCAGGGTGACACAATGGGAGGATTCTATCATCACAACCTGAAAGTGCATATCAGTAATATAATGGAAGTATTCTCATTACCACCTGAAAGTACATGTCAGGGTGACAAATAATGGGGGGCATTATCATCACCATATGATGCGGTCTGATGGGTGACCTCATAATATGAGGGTATTACCACCTGAAAGTGCATTTCAGGGTGACACATACTGGGCATTATCACCACCTAAAAGTGCACGTCAGGGTGACAAAAAATGGGGGGAATGGGGGTTACTGTCATCACATGATGAGGTTCGATGTTTGACAGATAATGTGGTGAGCTTATCAACACATCAAAGAGCATGTCAGGTCACACACAATGGGGTATTATCACCACCTGAAAGTGCATGTGAAGGGGATACATAATGGCGAGGTATTATCACCACCACAAGAAAGTTCATGTCAGGGTGGCACATAATGAGATTCTTATCTCCACCTGAAAGTGCATGTCAGCGTGACACAAAATGGGTGGGGTATTACATGAAAGTGCTTGCCAGGGTGACAAATAATGGGGGGTACCATCATCACATGATGAGGTCCGATGTTTGACACCCAATATGGTGAGCTTATCACCACTTCAAAGAGCATATCAGGGTGACACATAATGGGGGTATTATCTTCACCACCTGAAAGTGCATGGCAAGGGGATGCATAATGGTGAGATATTATCACCACCACAAGAAAGTTAATGTCAAGGTGGCACATAATGAGGGGTATTACCATCTGAAAGGGCATGTTAGGGTGAAACATAATGAGGGACATCACCACATCAAGGTGCATGTCAGGGTGACACAAAATAGGAGGTATTATCACCACCACCTGAAAATGTAAGTCACGGTGGCACATAATAGGGGGTAGTATTATCAGCACATGAGCTCCAAACAGTGACAAAAAATGGGGCAGTATTATCACCACCTGAAATTGCATGTCAGGTGACATATAATGGGTGGGTATTATCATGACCACCTGAAAGTGCATGTCAGGGTGAGAAATAGAGGGGGGTATTACCACCACCACCAGAAAGTTCATATCAGGGTGACACATAATGGGCCTTTATCATCACCATCTGAAAGTGCAAGTGAGTGTGACATATAATGCGGGGTTATCACCACATGATGAGGTCCAAATGGTGACAAATGAGGCAGGATTATCATCACCAGAAAGAACATGTCAGGGTGACACATAATGTGGGGTATTATCACCACCTGGAAGAGCATGGCAGGGTGACACAATGTTGGGGGTATTATAATCACATGATATCTGATGGCTGACTCATAATTCAGTATTTTCATCACCACCTGAAAGTGCTTGTCAGAGTGACACAAAATGGGGGGGGGGCATTATCATAATCCACCTGAACGTCCAAGTCATGGTGACGCATATTGTGGGGTATTATCTCCTCCTAAAAGTGCATGTCAGGGTGAGAAATGGGGGTATTATCACTTCCTGAAAGCTCATGTCAGTGTGACATAATGGTGGTGTATTATCATCCCAACATGACTAGGTCCGATCGGTGACACACAATAGGGGGTATTACCATCATCACCGCAATGTTCATATCAGGGTGACATAATGGGGGTATTACCATCATCACCTCAATGTTCATATTGGGGTGACATAATGGGGTATTACCATCATCACCTCAATGTTGATATTGGGGTGACATGGGGGCATTATCACCACACGAGATAGTATGGGTGACACATAATGGGGGATATTATCATCACCAACTTAAAGTGAATGTCACAATGGGGGTATTATCACCACATGAAACTGCATGTCAGGGTGATAGTGTGGGGGGGTTATCACCACCCAAAGAGTTCCGATGGGTAACACAATGGGGGGTATTATCATCACCAACTGAAAGAGCATGTCATCGTGATACATAATGGGAGGATTCTATCATCACCACCAGAAAGTGCATATCAAAGTGACATAATGGAAGGTATTGTTATTACCACCTGAAAGTACTTGTCAGGGTGACAGATAATGGGGGGGGCATTATCATCACCATTTGATGCAGTCTGATGGATGACCCCATAATGTGAGGGTATTATCACCACCTGAAAGTGCATTTCAGGGTGACACAATGGAGTAGTATTTTGACCTCCACCAAAAAGTGCATGGCAGAGTGACTCATACAGTAATGGTGGTATTGTCACCAGATGATGTCCAGTGTGTGACAGACGGGGGCATTATCATCACCACCTGAAAGTGTATGTCATGGTGACACAAAATGGGGGGGTATTATCACATGAAAGTGCATGTCAGGATGACAAATAATGGGGGGTATTGTCATTACCACATGATGAGGTCCGATGTTTGACGCACACTGGGGTGAGTTTATCACCACTTCAAAGAGCATGTCAGGGTTCATAAGTGTGCACTAGGGTAATGGTCCTGAGGCCTTTACAAGCCCAGCCCATAGAAGTGCCCTGGCATTGTGCTGCCCGTCGTTCGTTCCCAGTGCCTCTATCAAGTAGAGCCACTGCAGTGATCCCTGGGGTGAACTTTCTATTTCCCATCCATTCATCAAGATTTCACTTGAGAAGGGCTAGTGAGGTGCTCTGCTTGACATGTATGGGAAATCTATTCCAGAGCATGGATAGTGTCTAGGTTATGAACCTGTCCATCCAGCATGTTCTGTTGATTGTGGTAATGAGGTTGAGGTCTCTGGAGCATGTGGTGTTTAGGGATTGAGATTTGTTTAGATGTAGCATTTCTAACAGAGTTGAGTCAGACATGGCTTTGTAAGTCAAGCAGAGATCACCTCTTAGTAAATGATACGAGACAGAGAATATATGGAGTTTTTGAGTCTGTCCATGTAAGATGTGTTTAAGGCCTAGGATCCTCTTTGTGAGGTACTTTTATGGCCTCTCCAGCTGTTGCAGGTGTCTAGTGAGGTACATGCCAAATAGGGCATTATACACTATGATTGGTCTAATAAGGGAACAGTAGAGAGAAATGATGACCTATTTCTTCCTGGATGCAAAACCCCTGATAATGAGATGTGCCACATATAAGGACTTTCTGACTACAGTTGCAATGTCGTGGTCGAAGGAGAGGTGTGTCCCCAGATCTCTTACAATGCCTTCAGTGTTCAGTGGGCTCCCATTAATGTGGTAATTAGTGGGAACCAGAGTTTTTCCCAAAGGGGATGATGACACATTTTTTGGCATTAAAATAAGGCCATGGTTTTGACACCAGTCATTGGTCTTAGTAAGGCCTTTCTGTAGGATGTCTGCATCACCTGGGGAGTTAATAATGGTGCTCAGCTTGCAGCTGTCTGCAGACTTGGTCAGCCAGAGTCCCTCTGCATTGGCCTGGACTTCTGAGAAGTAGATGCCAAACAGGACAGGGCTCAGGACCAATCTTTGTGGGAGTCCACTCATGACTGGTCAGCAGTCTGACTTGGAGTCCGCTACTTTCACACTGTGGGTTCTGTCTGAGAGTCTATTTGCAACCCACCTAACAATATATGGGTTGATGCCTAGTTTGCTGAGTATATCAATGATTCCTGAGTGAAGAAGTGTATCAAAGGCCTTGGCCAGATTGAGGTAGGCTGTATGAACTGCCTTACCTTCATCCACCGCTGTGGTGACTGACTCAAAGAAGTCAACCAGGTTGAGCAGGCATGATCTACCTTTCACAAAACCAAATTGTGTGGGATCTAGAGTTTGGAGATTCCCTGTATCCTTGTTAATTAGGTCCATGATGATGTGCTCTATAGCCTTACATATCAGACTCATCAGGCTAATGGGGCGATGATGATAATTTCCAGGGTCTGTAGTCACTCCTCCTCTCTGGAGATGGATGACTGTAGTAGTGCGCCATTCAGTAGGAACAAAGCCTGAGGTGATGCTGAGTGAACAGAGCACACAGATATGGTGCCAGTTCACTTTGTAATTCATGTAGAACACAGCCAGGGATATTGTCTGATCCCATGGAAACTGTATTCTTGGCCTTAGACAATGCAGCTTTAACCTGTGCTGCAGTAATGTTGGGTGCCTGGCATTCTTCTGGTATTGAGATTGGTCTTTTGGAGGGGAGACAGGGGTAAAGTTGGCACTGAATCTGTTGGCCAGTATGTTGGCAGTATCTCTTGGTTCATTATACGTGGTACCATTGTGCAGTAACTCAGAGCAAATCTGAGTATTTCATTGAGATTGTTGACACAATTATAGAAGGCTGTGTGTTTTTTTAGTGTGTGCCATAATTCTGCCTTCATAGCTGACTTTGGAGGTTTTGATGAGGGCTCTCAACTTTTTGTTGAGGCTAAGGGACTTGACCTTTTTCTGCAACAGTTTCTTCCCTCTGTTGTAGAGTTTATTAATGGCAGGGAACCACCAGACTGGCTTCCTTTTTTTGGAGGAGAGCATCTTGGTTCTGTTGGATATGGCTAGTTCCATGTATTTATGTACATGTTCGTACAGTGCATTGGTGTATGATTCGGCAGTCGTGCATCTTTTTTCCATTGGCATGGGTGCATGAAGTTAACCACCTCTGTTTTGAAGAGTCCAAGTTCGGCTTTGGAGAAGATTTTCATGGTGGATACCTTTGTGGTGGGGGGGGATGAGATGTGGATTTACATGATGTTTAGTCTGTGGTTGGATCTAACCAGGGAGGAATTGACTATTGGTGTAGAGCAACATTTGCCTATGTTAATAATAACCAGGTCAAGAATGTTGCTTCCTCTAGTGGAGGTAAGAATGTGCTAGTCCAGGGTATTGGAACTGATGAATTCCAGGAAGCGTTGGGCCAGTGCATTGGTGCATGAGAAGTTTTTCCAGCCGATGGAGGGGTAGTTGAAGTCCCCTAGTATGAAAATGTTGGGTTGGATCTTAATAGTTTCCGGGTGCTTAGGAATATGGAGTGCAAGTCTTGGGACATGGTTGGAGACCTATAGCAGGCTATGACCTTAATCATCTTACCTGATGTTTGTTGTAGCTGGAGTATCTCAGATGTGTTATGCTGGGCTACTAGTCTAGAGATGTGTATATCTTTTATGAATATGGAGACACCACCATCTTTGGAGCTTCAGTCCATGTTCTGGGGCCAAAAGGTGTGGAATGAATTATAGCCTGGTAGTGGAAGGGGTGCTTTCTGCTGCTTTAAACTAGTTCTCCATTATAGCACAAATGTCAATGTTCTCCATTTTGAGGAGTGCTTTGATTGAATGCTTTTTGAGATTTAGACTTCTAGCGTTGAGCAGCATGACCCTCAGACTGCATTTATTTATAGCTGTTATGGTGGTAATTTGGTCTTTGGAACACTGCCTAAAAAGGCACCTATAGGGGTGACAAGAGCCTTAGCCAGTACCTGGAAACCCAGGGGTGACAGATGCAGGCCATCTCTGGCAAAACATCAAGGTCTGTCAATCATGTCACCCTAAGCAGACAGGTACTGGATCCCCTTAGAACATCACTAGAAACTTAGCCAATTGTCAATCATTTTCTGTTTGTAGTGTATCATCATTCTGGGTGATGGTAGGATTGTGCTCAGGGCTAGGGTCATACCTGCCTGGGCTACATAATATGAGAACTCCACCATGTCTCTCTCCATGTAGTCCAGTGATGTGTCTGAGGTCATTCACACCCACATGGACAATGACAGAGTCATACTTGTACTTGTTGTGGAGTGACCTGTTATGTGTCAGATTCTGGCACCTGATACAGCTGACTGTTACCTTCTCCTTATTCAACCTAGTGAGTGGGACATCAGTGTGCCTCACTATTGAGTCACCTATGATTATTGGGCAAGCTGTTTTGCCTTGAGGCTTAGGTTGAGGGGCACACCGTGTAGGTGAGCCATGTGTCTTGTGGTTTGTGCTGTATTGTGGTGGTTAAGTGCGTTTCTGCCTTGGAGGTGTTTGCTGTTTGGGTAGATTTTTACTGTGAGCCACAGTGAAGGTGGGTATGTGGTTTGTGCTTTTATGTGAGGGCTGTGATGCTGGATGTTCTGGAGGGCTATGTGTTCCATGTGGTGTGATGTGGGTGTTAACCTTCTCCTCTTTACCAGCTATTCTGGTCTTGACTGAAGAGTGCATGACTTCCAATTTGGAGATATAGGCACATCTCTCACAAGTCTAAGTGTTGGGAGGTAAGAGGAGAGGGTTGTCTATGTACATAAAGCAATTGCTACACTGCCTCAGAATGTACAAGTTCACCAGGTTGCTACGAGAAAGTACAGGAAACTGACCTTTAGATATGCCAGGAGGGATGGTCATCATTACTAAGTAATGGAGCTGTTACCTTATAGGACGTCTAGTGCTGATAGCACTCGTGTGCTACAATACTTGCTACAAAAAGCCTGATGAAGTACTGGTGAATAAGCTCATTAAAGTGCAAGAGAGAAGAGAAAGTTGAAAGGGATGGTAAAAAACTGCCCAAACAGCCAATAAACTACAATTTCAGAGCCAGAAACCACTCCTCTTGGGGATAGATAGGCTACCTAGTGCTTACCACTCCCACTAATAAGCTGGAAGGCTTCCCTCTAACACAAAAGGGTCTGGGGAACTCAGAAACATACAAAACAGTCCTGAATACAGACCATCTGTATCTGGACTACTCTAGTAACAGGAAAGGCAGAAAACAAGCTTAGAACTTTTTTCCAGAAAAAAAAAACAGCTGACTTGTAGCTGGAAAACCTCAAAAATGGTTTAAAACTGTGCAGCTAAAAGGGGGTATTATCATCACCAACTGAAAGTGCACGTCAAAGGGATACATAATGGTGAGGGATTACCACCACCACCACAAGAAATTTCATATCAGGATGGTACATAAGGTTGTCTTATCTCTACCTGAAAGTGAATGTCAGGGTGACACATAATGAGAGATATTATCAACATCTGAAAGTGCATGTTAGGGTAAAGCATAATGGGGGGGTTTATCACCGCCTCAAGGTACATGTCAGGGTGACATAAAATAAGGGGTATTATCACCACCATCCGAAAATGCAAGTCCTGGTGGTACATAATGTGGGGCATTATTATCAGCACACGATGAGGTCCAAATGGTGACAAATAATGATGCAGTATCATCACCACCTGAAATTTCATATCAGGTGACATAAAATGGGGGTATTGTCATGACCACCTGAAGGTGCATGTTAGGGTGAGATGTAGAATGGGGTATTATCATTACCAGAAAGTTTATATCAGGGTGACACACAATGAAGGAGTGTTATCACAATCTGAAAGTACAAGTGAGTGTGATACATAATCGGAGGCATCATCACCACTTGATGAGGTCCAAAGGATGACAAATAATGGGGCAGTATTATCATCACCACCTGAATGTGCTTGTCAGGGTGACACATAATGGGAGGAGATCACCACAACCAGAAAGTGCATGTCAGGGTGACACATAATGTGGGGGTATTATCACCACCTGGAAGTGCACATCAGGGTGACATAATGTGGGGGTATTATGATCACCACACAGTGAGGTTTGATGGCTGACACTTAATTCAGTGGTGTTTTCAACACCACCTGAAAGTGCTTGTCAGGGTGACACACAGTGGGGGACATTATCTCTTTCTAAAAGTGCATGTCAGGATGAGAAATAATTGGCATATTAGAACCTGAATATTCATGTTAAGGTGACACATAATGAGAGGGGTGTTATCACCACCTGAAAGTGCATGTAGCATGACACACAACGAGGGGTATTCTCACCATCTAAAAGTGCATGTTAGTGTGACAAAATGGCGGGGTGTTATCAACACCACCTGAAAGTTTATATCAGTGTGACACATGATGGGGGGGTATTATCACCAACTGAAACTGCCTGTCAGGGTGAGACAATGTCTGGTATTATCACCACATGATGAGCTCCAAAGGATGACACAAAATGGGGTGGTATTATCACCACCACCTGAAACTGCATGCCAAGGTGACAATGGTGGGGTATTATCATTCCCACCTAAAGTTGTGTATCATGGTGATACATAATGGGGCAGTATTATCTCCCCCTCCTGAAAGTTCATGTCAGGGTGAGACAGTGGTGGTGTATTATCATCCCACCGTGACTATGTTCAATTGGTGACACACAATGGAGGTATTATCACCACAGAATGAGATCAGATGGGTGACTCATAATGAGGGGGTATTAGCATCACCAACTGAAAGTGAATGTCACAATGACACATAATGTGGGTGTTATCACCAAGTGAAATTGCATGTCAGGGTGACAAATGGGGGGTATTACCACCCTAAGAGATCCGATGGCTGGCACATAATGGGAGGGTTCTATCAATACCAATTGAAAGAGCATGTCAGGGTGACAGATAGTGGGAGGGTTCTATCATCACCACCTGAAAGTGCACATCAGAGTGACACATAATGGGGGGGCATTATCATCACCATATGATGTGGTCCGATGTGTGACCTATAATGTGGGGGTATTATCACCACCTGAAAGTGCATTTGAAGGTGACACAATGGGGTGGTATTATGACCTCCACTAGAAAGTGCATGGCAGGGTGATATAGTAATGGGGGTGGTATCATCACCAGATGTCTGATGTGTGACACATGGATGGGTGCATTATCACCACCTGAAAGTGCATGTCAGGGTGATAAAAATGGGGGGTATTATGTTAAAGTGCATATCAGGGTGACAAGTAGGGGTACTGTCATCACCACATGAGGTCCAATGTTTGACAAATAATGTGGTGAGCTTATCACTTCAAAGAGGATGTCAGGGTGACACATAATGGGGGGGTATTATCATCACCACTTAAAGGTGCATGTCAAGGAGATACATAATGCTGAGGTATCATCACCACCACAAGAAAGTGCATGTCAGGGTGGTAAATAATGAGGTTGTCTTATCTCCACCTGAAAGTGCATGACAGGGTGACACATAATGAAGGGTATTATCATCACCATCTGAAAGTGCTTGTTAAGGTGAAACATAATGGGGGGTGTTAACACCCCCTCAAGGTGTATGTCATGGTGACACAAAATAGGGGATATTACCCCACCACCTGAAAATGCAAGTCATGGTGGCACATAATGGGGAGGGATTATCAGCACATAAGAGGTCCAAATGGTGACGAATAATGGAGCAGTATTATCACCACCTGAAATTGCATGTCAGGTGACATGATGGGGGTATTATCATGACCCCCTGAAAGTGCCCGTCATGGTGAGACATAGATGGTGTATTATAACCACCACCAGAAAGTTCATATCAGGGTGACACATAATGAGGGGGTGTTATCACCTGAAAGAACAAGTGAGTGCGACACATAATGGAGGTGTTCTCAACACATGAGGTACAAAGGGTGACAAATAATGGGGCAGTATTATCACCACCTGAATGTGCATGTCAAGGTGACACAATGGGGGGTATTAAAATGATAAGGTCTGATGGGTGACCCATAATGTAGCAGTATTATCATCACTATCTGAAAGTGTATGTCAGGGTGGACATAGTGTGGGGTATTATCATCACCATCTGAAAGTTCATATCAATGTGACATAATGAGGGGGAGTTATCACCACCTGAAAGTGCATGTCAGTGTGATAGATACTAAGGGCATTATCACCATGTGAAAGTGCATGTCAGAGTGATCTGTAATGGTGGGGGTATAATCATCACCTGAAGGTGCATGTCAGGCTGACACATAAGGGGGTATTCTCATCACTACATGATGTCTTGTGGGTGACACAATGGGGAATATGATCATTAGCAGCTGGAAGTGCACGTCAGGGTGACACTTATTGGGGGTATTATCACCAACTGAAAGTGCATGTCAGGGTGACACAATGAGGGGTATTATCACCAACTGAAAGTGCATGTCAGGGTGACACAATGGGGAGGTATTATCAACTGAAAGTGCATGTTAGGGTGACAGGTAACTAAGGGGTGTTATCACCACCTGAAAGAGCATGTCAGGGTGTCATAACCACATGAGGTCCAGTGGGTGACAAAATGGTGGGTATTATCACCACCTGAAAGGGCATGCCAGGGTGGCAGATAATGGAGTATTATCACCACGTAATGAGGTCTAAACGGTGATGCATAATGGGGTGCCATCACCAACTGAAAGTGCATATCAGGCTGACACATAATGGGGAGAATAATATCATCACCATCTGAAAATGCATGTCAGGGTAACAGATGATGGTTATCATCACCACCTGAAAGTGCATGTCAGTGACACATGATGGGGGTATTATCACCTCCTGAAAGTGCACATTAGGGTGACACAATGGGGGGTATTATATATATAATGTGTGAGTTTATATATATATATATATATATATATATATATATATATATATATATATAGGTCAATACTAGGTTAACTACCCTTGTGGGCCATTTTAAGCCTAGTCAATTACCCCATGTAAGAATAAAACCCTGCACCTTGTGTCTGTAAAGTAAACACCTTAACCATTATACTAACCTCCCACCTGAAAGTGCATGTCAGGGTGCCACATAATGGGGGTATTATCATCACATGATGTCCAATGAGTGACATAATGGGGGTATCATCACCACCTGAAAGTGCATGTTAGGGTGACACATAATGGGTGGTATTATCACCCCTGAAAGTGCATGTCAGCATGACACACAATGGGGTATTATTATCACTACATGCGGAGATCAAATGGGTGACTCATAATAGGGGGGTATTCTCCTTCCAACCTGAAAGTACATGTCAGAGTGACACAATGATGAGGTCTGATGGGGTGCCACATAATGGGAGGTATCATCACAACCTGAAAGTGTATGTTAGGGTGAGACATAAATGGGGAGTATTATCATCACCACATGTTAAGATACACTGGGTGACACCTAGTGGGGTGTTATCTCCACCTTACAAGTGCATGTCAGGGTGAGACATAATAGGGGGTATTAACATCACCACCTGAAATGTCCTGTCAGGGTGACAGATAATGCTGGGTGTAATCACTTGAAGGTGTATGTCAGGGTGACGCATTGGGGCCATTATCACCATCTGATACTACATGTCAAGGTGATACAATGGGGGGTATTATCACCACATGAGGTCTGATGGGTGACACAATGGGGTATTGCCACCACTAGAAAATGCATGTCAGGGTGACGCACAATGGGAGGTATCACCACCTGAAAGTGCATCTCAGGGTGACACACAATGGGGGTATTATCATCACCACCTGAAACTGCATGTTAGGTTGATGCATAATGGGGGATACTATCATCATCACATGCTGAGGTCCAATGGGTGATGCATAATGGTGGGGGGTGTTATCACAACCTGAAAGTGCATGTCAGAGTGACACATAATGAGTGGGCATTATCACCACTTGAAGGGGCATGTCAGGGTGACACAATGTGGGGGTATTATCATCAATACATGATGTCAGATGGGTGACATAATGGGTGTGTATTATCACCACCTGAAAGTACATGTCACTGAGACATAAAAGGGGCATTATCACCACCTGAAAGTTAGTCAGGATGACAAACAATGAGCAGGTGTTATCACCATCAGAAAGTGCATGACAGTATGACTTATAATGAGGGGTATTATCACCATCTGAAAGTGTATGTCAGGGTGACACAATGGTGGGTTTTTATCACCACCTAAAAGTGGATGTCAGTGTCGCACATGATGGGGGTATTATCACCACATGATGAGGTCCAAAGGGTGACACACAATGGGGGCAGTATTATCATCATCACCTGAAATTGCATGTCTGGGAGACATAATGAAGGGTATTATCACTACCTGAAGGTGCATGTCAGGGTGACACATAAAGGGGGGATATTATCACTACATAATGAGATCCAAGGGGTGACATATAATGGGGCAGTATTATCACCACCACCTGAATCTGTATGTCAGGGTGACACATAACACTCCTCCATCCCCCCCTATTATCATCACCTGGAATTGCATGTCAGGATGACACATGGGGGGGTATTATCATCACCACCTGAAAGTGCATGTCAGAGTGACACATAATGGGGGTATTATCACCACGTGATGAGGCTGATGACACATAATCAGGGGTATTATCATCACCTCTTGAAAGTGCATGTCAGGGTGACACACAATGGGGAAAAAGAAAGCAGATGCAGCCAAAACTGTGCTGTCCAAGACAATATGGAAATAACTTCACTGCTATGAAACATTTGCATCATTGATGATATTATGGATGTGTTAGATATTTTGTATTAGAGTGAAATATTATAATTTTGTGAAAATTTTACTAAGAAATGTCAAATAAAGGTTACACATGGCCTCTTATGCATAGGCATGAAATAGTGTTTTACTGTCATTTCATTGTGGCAGCATGATGTATTGCATCATACTTATTTCCAAGTAAGCATGGGTATATGACTTCTTTTCAGGATGACTTTCTTTGATAAATGTCCAGAATATAGCTGCTTGAATCAGTATTTCATCTGAAGTAAATATGTAATATACTTTTCTTCAGACTATAAAATGTTTTGTCATTAGAAAAAATGCCACCACCAAAAGTCAGTACACTGAACTTGACAGTATGGCCAGGCGAGTTTCTGCACTGCCATAAAGGTGGAATTGGAATTGCAGATGAATAAAATCAAACAAAAAATATTTAAAAAAGAAAAGACAGGATCAGTGACTAAAGTAAAGCACTAACTAAAAATAGTAATCATATTTAAAAAAATATATATTTATTTACTTATTTTATTTTGTATTTGCTTACCGGCATAGTCATGGCTGATGAATTTCATGCATGTGAATAGAAGAATACTTTTCTGAAAGTTTTACCAATTGTTAGAGTTGCTGGCATATGGCCTGCTGCAAGTAAAACATGCATGGATTTTTGTCTGGCTTCATTGTATAAATGGATATTATTTAGTTATCATTTGTTGACCGGGAAAGTCCGACTAGGTTCCACAGAGCCTGTTTTCAGCGGAGGCCCGGGGAGAAATGCTCCAGATGCATGTCTTTGGAATGTGGGAGGAAACCGGAGTACCCACAGGAAACCCACACGAACACAGGGAGAACATGCAAACTCCACACAGAAGGCACCCCAGCCGAGAATCGAACCGGTGAACCTCTTGCTGTGAGGCAACAGTGTTAACCGCTGCACCACTGCGCCGCCCCACAAATCCATTAGAATACTATTACTCTACCAGCCAGTTCACAAGAAACATAATTGTAACATAATTTTTGGCTGAAAAAGCTTAATTTGTGCTTATGACATCTGAATGTAAAATGTAACTTATGCCTTAAAGAAGTGATATTTTCTGTCATTTTAAATGCTATAAGAAAAACAAAGTTCTTCCAAGAACAGACAGATATGCATACATTTGAAATACTGATGTCAACTTGCCTTTAGTGCTAATGAGTCATATAGCATGTTGTATAAGTTGGAGATCTATGTGCCTTGGTCTATGTCACCATTGTTTGTTATTCGGTCTTTGTCTTAATTCCTGCAAGTCATGACTGAAATCGACAAGTATGTGTTCATCCCAGCCCCTTCTCAAACAAATAAATAAAATAAAATAGTTTGCAATCTATGAGTAGTCCAGGAATGAAAACACAGTGAATTATATATTTCTGTAATGCGGCCTAACTAGAACTGCAGATCCCGACAGTAATTCTCTGGAAATAATAATCTAGCAATTAATAATTGCCTTCATTATTACAGTATGTACAGCACACACATCACATTTTATGTAATAGTATGGTCTGATTTGCTGAGTAAATAATTACAATTTGCTTTATTCAACTTTTCAGTATTTCTAAGCATGCATACAACCCATCTGCACAAATCAAATAATGTAATCTGCAACTGACAGCCTGTTATAGACAAACTTGTTGGTAGTCTGAACTAATGTCATGTACTGAGTACTCTAACAGGGCTATAACAGAAAGGGCAGAGTTCGGTGACATATGTTTCCTGTATTAGATTTAGTTCCTATCCCTATCCTCCTGACTTCACACTGGAAAAATAATGACGACACAAATCTTTACTGTAATTTCCATGTTTGTTTAATAGTTTCAGTTGCACATCTGGGGAAATGGATAATAAACCAACAAAAGCATTTATGGTTTCCTGTACCATCATCTAGTATTATAGTTTCAAGCAATAATGTTTGAAAATGCACCCTAACAATATGAAAGCTCACAGAATGAAACTATATGCATGCAGTTTTTGCCTCACTAAGGCCTGGAAAAACAAAGCTATTAAATGAAAGTGAATTATTTCTGCAGCTGTGTTAGTACTAAATAAGCAATATATGAATAAACATAGCTATGGTTTTCACAATGCATTGTACATCTGAAAAGAGTGTTTGGATTTAATATAAATTTATAATACTGGAGCATCTGAACTTTCGCAAATAATTTAGCTTTAATGAAATCATTTTAAAAATTGTTTCTGGTGACGCAGCTATCACCAGCGGAGTTATATAAGCAGTATTTGTGCATTTATTTCTTCCTTCACTGTGATTTTTGAATTGCTTTATTATTATTATGTATCACAGACCTCCATGTGAAAGTATTTATTTTTCATCTGCAATTACTGCAACAGGAAACCTTTTATACTTTTTGTGCTGTTCCTTAATACACTGTACTGGATGTCAGAGTATATGGCATTTAAGATAACATAGTCAGATATATAGCTATTACGACAGAAGATGATTTAGAACAAACCAGCAGCTCTTGTATAAGTATGATAATGCTTTAAGCTCAAAGACAGAAATATTTCTTGTTAACAGTATCTGATGACTAGCAGTAAAGTCAAACAATGCTACATTGTACCATGAGAGCTCACAACTCATTCCCTCCAGCGCAGCTCTTTTGAGTGTGTACCTTTAACTCCAAGTGGTTGTGGCATGAGCCTTTAAAGAAATAGTTATCACCTTACAGTTCTAACAAATACTCATTGACAGAGGTCAAATATCAATATAATAGTTTGCCATCATGTATATTTCAAGATAAAATATTCAAATACCTTGTATGTATTATGATTTTACAATTATTAATGCAAATATAAACAAACAATATTTGATGACTAGAGGGACAGTAGGAGGTACCTGCAGAAAGACCTGGAGCTGCACTCAGCTGTAATGAGTTAAATCCTGTGTAAGACACAGCTGTACAACAATGGGTTTTACAAAACATATGAGAAATTATTATATACAATTCTATTTTCTGTATCACTATTTCTGTTATACTGAAAAATTATGAAAGCTGGTAAATGATTCTGAAAATTGGGCAACTGTGATTCTAGCCAAATTCTCAAAAAATAGATGCCATCAGAACTGGGGTTCATGTATTTTGGAGATGTAATGTTCTGCTTGTGTTTAGTTGACCACAACACTGTTCAGTCCTCAATTAAGTGTTAGCACAATAATAAAACTTTTGATATTGCCTACCAAACCAAAACAATAGATAAAAAGCATCTATAAAGTTGGGTCTAGTTCAGAAAGGTGTTTGAATTACAAAGGTGAGGATAGTGTCAGAGTCTGATGGATGAAAACTTTGTAGTTCACTCGCAGCAAAACACCCATCCCAATCTTGAAATAAGTATCTTTAATCACCACCCAAAATGTTTTATTTCTCTCGCACTATTTAGAACAGTCCTTTCAGACCAAGCTAGAAACTGAACAAAAGTGAGAACAAATAGAAACATGAATTACTTTCTCATCCAGTCATGAGCAAAGAACATGCAAGATGACTGGTAAAAATTAGAAGTACAACAACATTTTACTGCACTCCTTCAGTGGTTATATCATAATTTTGCCTGATGAAACATTTCCTTTAACTGTTGGGAGTAAATACAGTTTCAACAAATTATTTCACTTTAAATTATGCCTTTTCCTATCGAGTGAAATTGGGATGACTCAGTGTTTGTCTGTAGGGCATAGTCGGCTTTAGACATAGGCCAACTAGGTGGTGGTCTAGAGCACCACTCTTGCAGGGGACGCTTTTCCAGTATTTAAAGGGCATTCATTACATCTGTGAGTCTGCTCATTAATTTATATGTAGGGGGCTGTCTAATTTACATTGTGACTAATTTATCTCATTTACTGTATTTGCTTTATGTGTAGCTGTCTGTATGCTTGTTCTTTATTAAATTGTTTTCCACAGAAGAAAGGAAGAGTAAAATGAAGAATAACAAAAGGAAAGAACCTGCCATGAGCAGCATAGCAAAAATGACTATAGAAAAAAATTAATGCAAGTACCATGAGCAGACACACAAGTAAAAGGAGCAATGAAATACTCTGTAATAGTAATACACTGTAAAATGTAACTCTAATGCAAGTACAATGAGAGCATGTTAGGAGTACCATTAGTATTTATACAACAGTCAGTTGAAGCAGAGATTAGCAGAATTATGATAATTAGTGGTTTGAAAACCAATACAAGAGTATAGAAGAAGTCACACCAAGTTTGGTTAAATATCTTACAGGGTTACTCTACAAGCATTTCATCTGTGCAAAATAGCATTAGAGTTTCTAGGCAACAACCACTCAAAACGGTTAGAAGAGACATGTTTCATTAGAAAAATATACAAAGCTGTAGTTACTTTAAAATGTTTGATTTTTTTCTAAGATCTTCATGACGATGTCCCCCAAAGACAGCTCCAGTTATTAGAGGGCTTCATTGCTTTTCCTAAGATTTATTATAGGGAGAATCATTCTATCTGTTTAAAATAAGTGCTAGAATCAAACAGATAAAAAGCATGTGTTTTGAAAATGCTAGTTTTCTGCACTGACATCCTGAAGGAAAGAAAAATAGTAAATTCACAATTTGTTTGAATAACCATTATTTGCCTTTTGGCTGACTTCAAGATGCATCTGACTA
Source organism: Protopterus annectens (assembly GCF_019279795.1). Classification (NCBI taxonomy): domain Eukaryota; kingdom Metazoa; phylum Chordata; order Ceratodontiformes; family Protopteridae; genus Protopterus; species Protopterus annectens. The sequence continues at coordinate 237,332,370 of NC_056743.1, read as the reverse complement.
CACAGGGAATCAGGAAGCTTGCATACTGTATAAAAATCTTCCTTCAGATGAATGTTCATTTGTAATCTTATTATTTCTACTCTGTGCATTTTTAACCAAAAGTTTGTGATTTGTCTGAAGTAATATTCGTAGGTGCCATAGGTTTACTGTTGTATTAGAAATCCAGTACAAATTATGTAATGTAGTTCTAGGGTGCAGAGTAGTAGCCAAGGGAGTAATGGGGGAATTTGTTCAACTATAGAAGTTTGAACATCCTAGATTAAGCATTAGAAAAGCCCTTTCTATAACTTAAAACTAGTTTGTTCTTTGGAGAATGATACATTGATGCCCCCGCATTAACAACAAGGAAAATTACAGTTCTACTTTTGTTTACTAAAACTTGCAGTGCAGAGATGCTCTTTTTTCAGGAGTATACAAGAGACAGCAGGTGATATTTTATGAGAGGATGTAGAACCCCCTTACTACTAGCAATTCTAACCACAAGTGTAAGTTGACTGGAGATTTCCCTGAGAATCACAAGATATCTGTTAATTTTGCTCTTTATGGCTATTGGAAAGAAGGATTTGGACACAACCAAATACTGGGGTATTTGAAATGAGAGATATTTTCAATCAGAGACCATGAACTTGGCATCCTTCAGTTATCTGGAGTAGTGTTTAGTCTTTTACAATTATTAAATAGCATTGGTTTATTTTTTTTAAGTAGCTTACCATTTGTTTGGCATGAAATGAGTTTTGCTAAGAATGTGCTGCATCCTCTATTTGTTATCCAGAATGAAACAGTCCTGCAATTACTATATCCTCAGCAATAACTATGAGTTTTATATTGCAAAGATCATGAGACAGAATTATTAAACAGTATGAATAAGGGAGGCACAACAGTAAAACTCTAGGCCTTAGTTCTCTGTGAAGAATAAGAGTAAGCAGATTTTACTCCCATATATTCATAGGTTCGTAGTTAAGTACTAGGCAATCATTATATAAATCATTACAAGCCAAGCCAATAAAACACATTCAAAACTTCCCTCCAGCTCGGAGAGCAACACAAAATAGACCGAGGGTGAATCTGAGGCCTATCCTGTTATCTTTGTTTACCTTGCAGTTGGCAAGTATACTACTTTGCTGGACATGTAGTGGAAGTTTGTTTCACAGGTGGGGGGATACATTTGGATATGAATCTATCATGCCAATGTGTCTTATTTATTTAAAATAAAATAAGAAATAAAAAGTTAAAATAACCTAGACTTCCAATAAATAAGTGTAATTTATTATCCTGGTGCATCAACATGTAGTCTTCCAGTGTCAATTGTATCTATTGATGAAAGCTTAGTTCCTTTAACTGAGTATTTGAGGAACCCTTTGTTCTGTGAAGAAATATGTGATCAGGGATGGTCGGGTCTTTCATGGCTCAAAAGGCTAGAGAGACATCACCACAGTCTTTAAGAGACTAAGTACAAAGTGAGAACTACCATTCTGTCCATACTACTGAGGGTCTTGCAGCCATTCATTTTTTTAGAAAAGAATCTCTGAAATCTCTTAAACTATTAAACTGAATTATAATTATACATCAAAAGGTGAATTATATTCTGAGAGGTGAATGAAAATACTTTGAATGTAGAGGAGATACCTTTGAAAATCAGATGAGATAGCTAGAAGGCTTTTTCAGCTATTGTGGAGAAAAGATAAAAAAAGATAAATAATTATCAACAAGTGCAAGAGCTCTAAGATGCCATACACCCATGTCTGAGTGGGGGAGTGTGTCATGTATGTGGCATAATGTGGCCATGTTATGGTTACTGAAAGGATCTATACTGCATTTTTCAAATTTAGTGAGACCACTTTTCTTGTACCAGCTGTTAACATACTCTGACCCATTTTGGAGCAATCATGAGCCAGTGGAAGATTGAATAACAACACTCATTTTACAGTCAACTGCAAATGTAGATAACTATAGGCAAATACTATTGGCTTGAAAATCTGAGAAACAGACTCCAAATAGGAGTGGTGCCAGTAATGAGCCCTGCAGTTCACCACTGGAAACATTTTTTGCTTTCAGAAGTAGTACTTGCTATGACACTAACCGCATGGGTTCTGTCAGACTATCAGTTAGCTGTCCACTGTACAATATATGAATTTGTATCCAGATATAAAACTTTTTCAATAATGCCTGCACAGGAAATAGTGTCAAAGGTCTTGGCTAGGTCTGGATAGGTTATATGTAATGCATATCTGCTATCCACTGAATTTTTCAAAGAAATTAACAAGTTTGCAGAGGCAGGACCTGACTCTAACAAACCTAATGGATTTATAAATTGTCAATGCCTAGATTGATGAAGTCTGAGATAATACAGCCCAAGCATTTACATAGCAAGTTAATGGTTCAATAGCTACCAGAGTCTGTGCCACCCTTGTATAGCAACATTGCAATGCTTGTTTTCCAGGCTTTGCTTCTTATGATCCTAGCCCTGATATGATTAGTAAAGCAGATATAAGACTATGACAGTCACATAAGTGAGGGGTTAGGATAACAGAAAGTGTGATTATCTGCATTAAACGCTAGGTGAGGTCAAGAAAGGGTGCACATTATAATTTATATAGCCTTACTATTATATAGTCCATTCGTAGGCAAACCACAATCATTTTATTATGTCCACTTCTAAAATTACATTTGTTTCCATAAAGGGTTATATGTTTGTTTACATATTCTGTTGAATTCAGTAAAATAACTTTCTCTTCTGCTTTGCTAACATAACACCAAGGGACACAGGTAAACATTGAATGTACTCTGAAAAATATAAACATGAAGTTTCAGGAATAGATAGCAGTGACATAAGGAAACCTAGCCAGACACAAGGAGGGAATGTCCAACTTCATGCCAAAATTGAGAGGATACCCAAACACTGCTAGTCAAAAAGCATACTAATTCCAGCACTAAACTCTTAAAAGTTTGTCAAAACCAAAAAAAAAAAAAAATGCATGTTTTATGTTGTATGATTTTTTTTTTCCAGATGTTCTCCCATGGTTCAAAACCTACCGTCACAATATATCACTTGTCATTACCAGCCAAGTAATCTAAACAACACTGGAACTCTTTCTGAAAGAGTTCCTTAGAACTCCAGCCTAGCATCTCTATTTTTTCCCTATACTAACAGCCTTCTTTGGGACCTTTTTCATCTTAATACTACTCTATACACACATGATACATTACAGAATGGTGTTTCATTAATCCAGAACTGGCTAAGTGACAGTAGACCTACAGTCAATTCAAGCCAATCTACATTGATGTTCTTCGGACATGCACACAAGGTTCACAAATATACTTACACCGCATGTATTGTGGATCCCAGTAGTACTTACTATGTTTTTCTAAAGAACAAATATACCTTGGAATTCTCCTAGATAAAAGCCTCTTCTTTCAAAGCCATGCATCAGGTTAAATTGGTCTAGTCCAATACTATTCATCATGCACCTGAAGCATGATAAGTCAAAAGTCAAAGAAAACTTTATTGTCATTCAGAACTACACAGCAGTGTAGATGAAATAAATTATAATGGTTCTTTCTCAATGCGGGAAACAGTTGCACATATAGACGGAGGAAAATTAATAAAATATCACAGTAGAAATTTAATAAGTAGCAATTAGTAAGTATAAAGTAGGACAGCAGTGACCCACACCCATTACAGAACAGGAGACAACGAACATATGACGGTAATATTATCAAAGTAAAATTGAAATAATAGCAGCATATCTATGATTAGACTGAATTGTTGCACAGCTAGTATATTGCACTTAACCGTCCTTCAGTGTGGTAAGTGGGCTATCTCTATAAATGCTTAAAGCCCAGACTAGAATATGCACTACCTATCATAGTTCCTTTATCAGTTCATAACACTACATTGCTTCAAACCATTGAAAACAAAATCTTCTGACTTACTCATTTTGAAAGTATTACAGAGCATCCATGCTAAGGAGTAAATGGCTAGCTGGTCTACATCATGAAATTGACATTTGAAAATATTGACTCACATTTGTTCGACACGAAAATGTTGAACTCCAACATACCTGAACGGCCAAATCACTAATTTCTTTCCGGAAAGAAATTGGTTGGCCAAAAAACAATGCCACATGAAAACAAACCTATTTAAGTGGGGGGCTGTGCTCCTTGCACCCCCCCACCATGGGGGACTGTGCCCCCCACACCCCCCTAACTAAATATCCTAACCCCTGAAACCATGCTACAGTCTGGGAAAGGGCAGGTGTAACAAAACGGCCAACCAATTTATTTCCCTCGGAAAGAAATCAGTGATTTGGCCATTCAGGAAAGTTGGAGTTCGACATTTCCGTGTTGAACAAATGTGACTCAACATTATCAGATGTCGATTTTGTGATATAGACCCTTGGATAACAATCCCAGCAAGGGCTACATATCTGCTTAACATTCTTACTTTTAAACTGCTACATAATAAATACTGTTCTCCTCTGGCTAACAAACTTTTATTGCATGACTAGTCGTTTTCCTTGTGTTCCAGCAATGCATGCAGTAGACAGCATTTCTCATCAGCCATTTGCAAAAATACCTTTATTAAAATATCCCCAGCCTTATGGAATCCTGTACATAATGATATTAATTCAATAGACAATGTGTCACTGATTAAAAGAAAAACTAAAAGCGCAACTTGCAATGGATGACAATTGGAAATGTTTCAAAGATGTTGCTTAACATTACACCCATTCTTGAATCATATGATCAACTATTACAAATAAATTTTCATAATATGTGAATAATATACATATTGTCTATAGATGTCTGCTCTTTGTATACTCCTGCTTGTGTTTACTCCATCCTTGGCAACTACCTATTTTATACGTTAGCTTGTACTCATTATTTCTATGCTGTAATGATGTGATTTGCTACTGTGCATTTTGCCATGGCTCCAATAGTGGCTGAAAAAGATCTTGCACCAGCCCAGACACCCAGTTATCAAACATTAAATAGATATTGAAAAAGAAGGTAAGGTGTATGGGGTGGGTATTGTAAGGCATAAATGACCACTAGGCCCAACTGCCTTGTATTTTTTTATAATTCTATAGGTTGAGATGGCTTTGGATGTTATAAAGAGGATATAACTGTTCCAAATACAGTCAGAATTCCAAAGATGCTGATATGACTCATAAAATACTCTGATTATGCTGATTCTCAGCAAAAGCATCTCTTCACATTGCCATAGGGAATATTTTTGATGCATATAGGCAGAAAGATTTATATTTTGTTCAAACCAGGTATCAGGAAATTTTCGAATATCAGGACTTTGAAAATTACTCCAAGCATTCCATTAGCCAGTTTGATGATCATGAAACTAGAACTAAGAAGAGAAAGGTGTTTACTAAATGAAAGGGGAGTATGTCGATTATGATGGGAAGAGGACAGGTCAGGATTCTTTTCCACACCATCAGGGGAATGGGTAAATGGGCTTGCTTGCAAAATATTGAAAAGATGAAGTAAAACGGTGGACTGATTTGGAAATGTGAAGATAAATGTTTAAAACCCATGTAGTGAACATTTAAGTGGTGGCAGTGTTATTACAAAGGTGGGCAGAGTGGCCCACGATCATATGGTGTTTGGAAATAAATGAAAGGAAGAGACTTTGGAGAAAGCTGTGTGTCAAACTCTGTTTAATACAGATTTCACAGAGTGGCAACTGTAATGACATTAATAATAGGGAGATTGTGACAAGAGACGTTGGACTTTTGATCGTCACAACAAGGGTGAAGTAGAAGAAGAAATAAAAAAGCAAAGTATTTGGGAGACTGAGTTTATATTAGAGTAAATAAGGTAAGGAACCACTAAACTGGAGTGGTAGCAACATTTAAAGAGTGAAAGGTTATGACAACAAAAAGTGAAGCCTGCTAACTTTTGTGATGTGTAAGCTGTAGTGGATTGTTAAGAAAACTAATAGTCAGGTGAAAGCCAATAAAGGAGGTGTATACGATCAGTTAATTAGTACCACCCCCTTATGGCAGGATGGGTGATGCCCATCTCCAGCTTAGATGGGGACTATCAGTAATGTGTAGATTAATGAAAACAACAGTAGTCTGATGAGTGCAGAATAAGCAATGAATAAAAATACACAAAGATCAGAGTAACTTTACAAGGAGATGTTTTTGCAGATGTTTAGCACATCATCTCTGTAAATACTGTTATATTTTACACTAGAGAAAAGCACCTTTTCAGTTGTTGTATAGTATAAGGTACATAACATTTCAATTATGTATCCCTGTGTGTCTGACTTTTGCATAAGGAAAGCAATTATCAGCTGATGCAGCCGGCAGAACTGCTTAATTAATAAGCAAACTGAGATCTTGGCCCTCAAACCTCACCTAGATTTCCAAAGAATTATTCCTTAAAAAGAGGTGCACTCATTTCATGTGGTAACTGTGCAGATCTTAGGTATAGTTTTGCCTGCTTTTTGATTAAAAAAAAAAAACCTACAGTGATATATATTAATTGAGGATGTTTTTCCTTGTATGGTTATCTCTTTACAAACAGTACAATTAATGCATTTCTTGAAACTGGAAATTCCAGACAATTCATTATTACTGATTACTTTTCTCTCGCTCTTTTTATAGTAAAGTGACCTGGATATAAATGCAAAACCAGTCTAAGAAGTAAAGGGATGCAGTTATGACTATATTAACAACATTGAAGTAAGTTCTACACTACAATGCTTAATGTTTTCATAACTAGTCACATCTGCCTCTATCCAAGTGTGGTAACCTATGTTCAGGCATAAAACAGTTTGGTGAATGTGAATTAACCAGCACTTGAGTCAGTGATATGCATAACTTTAGAAAGTTGCATTTATCACACAAGAACTACATTTGTGGTCTGTCTATATGAGCACTGCACCCAAAAATAAGAAATTCTTTATTGGGTGGTAGGACACCCTATATCTCCATGCAGTGAAGAAGCTATGCTCCCAGAAATGTCTAAAAATGTTGGAAAGAGTGCTAAGGGTAGGCAAGTTCAGGAGTTCGACTTTGTGGTCTTCAACATTTTGATCTTTCAATATTCTAGATTCGAGATTGAGTTTCAGGTATGTGGGCTGCAGGATTTTGATAGTAAACCTCTATAAGTATATGCAGTGTATTTGTTGTTCTGATGAAGTCCTATATGTTAAGGACAAAAGTGCTCAAAAAATAAAATCTTGTTCTATAAGTGGTCTGTTTCTCAATCACAATTTTGAGTTTGTAGTTTTATTCTGCATTTGGCTGCATTTTTGGTTTATAAGTTGAATGACCACAATACTTTCACTCCAACAAAATCAAGTGCCTAAATCATAAAACCTTCACTGACCATCTTAAAGCCTTAGCCTTCCTGGTATCATACAGACTACTGAGCATAGATCTCAACCGATCAGAGACAAATCTCAACAGAATCAGGGACAAATACTTAATCAGGGACATTTTTTAAATATTTGTACTATTAACTTGAAATATTTGCAGAATAAAAGCGTAAAACGTCTATAACTCTGAATTACTATCATTATTTATTAAGGGCAATTCACCTTTTCTTCAGCAGTCACCAGTTTTAAGAGGGACAGACCTAAAATCTGAGTCTAAATCAGGGGCGTCCCTGAAGATCAGGGACAGTTGAGAGGTCTGCCACTGAGGTATGATTTCTGCCTTCAGTGCAGAGCCTTAACAGACCAGATTCTCTCAGAGTTACTGCACATCTGAAGTCCAGCAGTTGCATAAACACCCTCTCAAAAAATCTCAACCTCTTCGACAACATAAATAGAACATGTTGGAGGTATAGATATGTATTACAGGGAATACCGCTTCTTTGAAATTGTCTTCCTATCCACATAAAGCAAAGCATTTTCTTTACTCTTTACTCTGTTCAAATATAATCTGGACGAATGGATGGGGGAAACTGCAGATTCAGCCTTTGTTTAGTACTCTTGTCCCTTATGGATAGGGTTAACATGTAGATGTTCTGCCCGGTTCCAGGTTATTTGTGCTTAAATTATGAGGACTGAAAACTTCATGAAAATGCAGGGCTAGGCTCCTAACAATAATCACAGATCAACAGCCTAGCATGTATCTATGAACCTGTGATGGAACCATGATGATTGAATGACAAGAGTTGTCCACATAAGTACTCAGGTCCTTTAATGATGTCTCTGTCTGAAGGGGAGTATCATTAATAACATATGAGGTGGGAGCAGTGTTTTTGCTGAATGCTACTATGATGCTTTTTTTTTTTTTGTATTTAACGTGAGACTGGTTTTCATTACAGTATGCATGTGCATTTTCTAAGCCTTGTCGTCAGTGGATGAGCAGATAACAGTACCCATTTTGTATCCACCATCAAAACTGGCAAACCACACTTATGGGATATTAGCTTAGATGTCAACAAAATAAAAGCCAAAGAGGAGAGGTTCTATCGTGGCTCTCTGTGCCACCACACTCATTACAATTTTACATTCAGAGAGTGTCCATCGGCTTTCACAACATGGGAAATAGTATGAAAAATTTTGTTTAGATCAAGATAAGTAGTGTGCACAACTGTAATCTTTTCAGAGAGGCTTATTAGGTTTAAGAGGCAGGATCTGCCCTTGACAGAACCAAAGTGAGTGGAGTCTAGTTCAGTTACGTTGCCTATGTCTGCATAAATGATTTCTGCTATGATGCATTACTTGGCTTTGCAAATAAGGCTGATGAGTTTCATGGGCTTCTAATCAACAGTCTCTGTAGAAGGGCCACCCTTGTGCAAGAAAATAACTGTGTAAATAAAATGCCCTTACAAAAACATTCCATATTCTACAATAAAAACACAAACCTTATCTTAAACAAGCTTTCAATTTAAGCAGACACAAAAGTGATTTATTTATTATTCAAAATAAGATATGAGCTGTGTTTGCAGAGAGGAACCATTCTTTGGGCAGTGTCATAAAAATATTTTTGATTATAGAAAAAAGTGTGTGACGTATTTTAACATTTGATTGGATTTTATGATATTTAAAGGTGTGCCTCATTTTAATGAGTTTATCTGATGAAGTTCCATAATGTTCTGGCAGGATTGAAATCCTGTATTGTTTGTTTAAAGGATAATTTGAAATTATTAAACCTGTGTTGTCTCCATCAAGCTGCTTTTTGTTTTGTACTGATTTTCTATGCAGCTGTTTAAGGACTGGTAAAAGTCAAGGTGACTATCAGACTTCTCATTTATATCTATTTGCAGGTGATTGTTGGGAATTTTACATTTGTCCTGTATAAGCTGAAGTTTGTCTGTACTGGAGAAGTCTCATTTGTTGATGGAGTAGTACAATTTAGGCTGTAAGAGATGATGACCAGTTTTTTGTCATTTAACCAGAGATGAGGGTATGCAGGGTAGGTACAGGAGGATAGGTTGGTAAGGACCAGGTCAAGGATGAAAGAGCCTCTAGTGGGCAATGAATTGGTATTAAAGTCTAGGAAATGCTGAGCATAACAATTTCTAGTGCAAGTGTGTCAGTCGATGCATGGATAATTGGAGTACCCTATCAAGAAGGCATTTGGTTTCATACTGAATGACTCACTGGTGTTGACCTAATTTCCATGATCTCTTTAGCTAGCAATAAAAAATTGGATTTGTGAAAGGTAATTTGGATCTCCAGGAGCTGCAAGTTAGGATGATGGGTAATTTGATGTGAAGTAATGATGCTTGTAACAAATACAGATACTTCTCCAAAGTCACTCAGGAGTCCGAAGGCATAATAGGTGCTAAATCCTGATGTAGCAAGAGTACTGTCATTACATTGAAGCAGTGTCTCAGTAACTAAATAAATATTAATATGTTTGAGTTGCAGGAGGGCCTCAAATTATGGCATCTTTCTATTTAGTCTCCTAGCACTGAGTATTGTCAACATGGAGGAATCACGGAATGCTTCTAGTCCAAAGATATTAACATACCAGTTTCAGACTGACAACCATAAAGCCAGTACATCAAAAACTGAGGGCCCTAGACAAAATTAGAAATTATTTCATATGTGCAACCATAAGGCAGTGGCCCAGGTACTACTACCACTACTTCCAGAATCACAACATGGGAGAGAAGCCATGCACTGGCTGGATATCTCAAGCAGAATAGCCTAGCACTAAATTCTATTTTCTTTTAAAATTATCTACAAACAGTCCTAATCACACAGATATACTCATCTGGTATCAATGGTCAATGCATCTGAGAAAATGTGGTGCAAGTTGAAAACCGGTACCAAGAACTTTAATTAAAAGAACAAAGTTTTAAGTCAATATCTTCATTTAATAAGAACAAATCTTTTACTGCTATCCATTCTACTTTAAAGATCTCTTTCTCCAGATAAGGAAATTATCTGATTTTAGAATTACACAAATACCCAACACCTCTGTTAAACTTAGCCTGTACTTCTTATAACAAAATGTCATAGTACAACAGTGTTATTACTTTCCTAGGATTATTATCGTAGCTTGGTTATCTACCCCAATGCCCAAACCCTGACTCTTCTCAAATGTGACTCTTTGTTTCTAGTGGCTGATATGTCCACTTTACTACCAATGACTCCTTACCATATTTCCTATGTGAGTTGTTATTCTCTGAATGCTACTGGCCAAGTTGTTCCTGCTCTGATTACCAATGTCTAACTGTACTAATCTAATACCCTAACTACTGCTCCTCGTCCCTTTGATTACTACTAGTGTTTCTGTAGTTACAACTGTATTAATCTAATACCCTTATTACTGCTCCTCATACATTTGATTATTACTAGTGTTTCTGTAATTCTAGCAGTACTAATCTAATACCCTTACTACTGATCCTCGTCCCGTTGATTATTACTGCTGTTTCTGTAGTTCCAACTGTACTAATCTAATACCCTTACTACTCCTCGTCCCTTGGATTACTACTAGTGTTTCTGTATTAATCTAACCCCCTTATTACTGCTCCTCATACATTTGATTATTACTAGTGTTTCTGTAGTTCTAGCAGTACTAATCTAATACCCTTACTACTGATCCTCGTCCCGTTGATTATTACTGCTGTTTCTGTAGTTCCAACTGTACTAATCTAATACCCTTACTACTCCTCGTCCCTTGGATTACTACTAGTGTTTCTGTATTAATCTAATCCCCTTATTACTGCTCCTCATACATTAGATTATTACTAGTGTTTTTGTAGTTCTAGCAGTACTAATCTAATACCCTTACTACTGATCCCCGTCCCGTTGATTATTACTGCTGTTTCTGTAGTTCCAACTGTACTAATCTAATACCCTTACTACTCCTCGTCCCTTGGATTACTACTAGTGTTTCTGTATTAATCTAATCCCCTTATTACTGCTCCTCATACATTTGATAATTACTAGTGTTCCTGTTGTTCTAACTGTATTAATGTCATACCCTTATTATTGCTCCTTGCCCCTTTGATTATTACTAGTGTTTCTGTAGTTCTAACAGTACTAATCTAATACCCTTACTACTCCTCGCCCCTTGGATTATTACTAGTGTTTCTTTAGTTATATTACATTTAACACCATGTTACATTTTTCTTTACCACATTCCTACTGCAGCCAAGTTGAACCAAGTCAGATAACTCCTGATACATTCCCTTGTATTGAAATACTACATATTACTGGCTCCTTTTATTTTATAAACAGCAGACTATATAAGCAGCTCACACACATGCATTCTTGGTTTTTGACTGTCACAAATGGTTAACAGCCTTCATTCCAAATATTTGTATTGTGTGGAACTGCCTGCATCTTCCTTGTATATTGTTTTAGCCTCTTCATGTTGTTGCATGCTGTTCTCAGCAAACATGTATCTCGTTTTTTTCCTGTGATGCAACAAAAGCTGTCATCCTCCTTACCCCACCACCACCGCTACCAAAAAAATGGATATTGGAACCAGTGAGGTAGCAGTAACTCAGAGATGCATTACAAATCATGCTAAAGAATGGAACACGTTGTACTTTTATTGATTTTTGTCCTGTTTGATGCCAAGCTTTTAAGTCAATGTTCATCTGGCAGACTTTACTTTCCACTTCTTGTTCCTTTCAAGTACAATGTGGGAGATATTGGCAATCCCTGTTTTGGATGTCATACTTCAGCTTCAGGAAAGTCATAAGATCTGCTTGCCAAGGCAGTGTTACAGCTTTAATTCTGAATTGATAAGGGAGTCAAAGTAATGCACAAGAGTAAATGGTAAATGATGCCCCCTTGTGTCAAAATCGTGAAATGTAC